>NC_143580.1:174915953-175215953 GCF_048544385.1 Mastigoproctus giganteus
ATCATCACTTCATTCCTATTGAGGCAAGACAGATTCGTGTTTGCAGAGTATCAAATGACACACCATCATCATTTGTAGCTCATGTAGATCAGACTAGTGAAACCAATATTCAATATGTACCAATTGTTAATTTATAACCTGGCCAATATACTGCCTGTATTTATGACAATAATTGGTGGATTGGAAATATTTGTGAAATTTCATTTGAAGTACATGATGTATTGGCAAATTTCATGCATCCTCATGGAGCAGCTTGCTCATTTCACTGGTCTGCTAGACAAGATGTCTGCTGGATTCCTGAACAACAAATTATTGCTAATCTTCCAGCTCCAAAAACAACAACAATGGGACGACAATAGAATTTTCCTGAAGTAGTAATATCAACCATCAATGAAAATTCCAGTCCATTACAAAGCATATCTTCACACTCACTTGCTTATTTCAAATTGTATTTTGTTTGAAATAAATTTTGTTGCAGTTATGACTTCTTTCAAGCTTAGAAACCAATAGAACATCATCTTTATGCTTGGAATCCTGAATAAAGACCTTTCAGGCTTGGGAAATTCCACTAAAGAAACCCATGCAAATTTATTTTCTTGCCATTTGCACCCCCATTGAAAAAATACAGACCTTTTTTGTGTATTGGCAATATATTCTTTCTCCTTAAACTAAAGGGCAGAGTAACTGCAGAAAATTTCAATCTTGTAAATGCAATAGTTCTGACTCTATTGAGATGTGAAACTTCACCATCAAATAAGTATGCAAATATTATGTGGAAAATATAAAATGTTTAAGGCCATTTTTTAAGCCATAAGTAGCAAGACACAAAACACACAAACCATGATCCTTGTAGCTGAAACTATTCTTTCCAGTGGTGCAAAAATGAGAGAATTGATGGTGTCCCACATTAAGATATTTACCCGTTAAGATAGGTCAAATTTGACTTCCAAATTTTGAGTCAATCTTTGAAGGAAATTATCTCAGCCAGAAAACAAGTATAACAGCCGATATTTAGTTAGGCTGAATTCATGCAGTTGGTAAGTGGAATGTCCAAAAAATAAGGTACCAAAGGTTTTTATTTCAAAGGTATGACTTTCAAAACTCTCGCTGAAATTTGTTGCGACAAATTTTTGGTGCCAGTTTTAGACCGCATTGTAAAAAATGTGAAGATTTTTGAGCCTGGACACAAAATGTTTTGCATTCTCTGCCAAAAGATAACTAGGTATACCAAGTTTCATAGCACTACCTCTCAATGTTGTGCAAGAGTAACACTTAAAACTCTGAAATTTTTTTTTTTTTTATTCCGCATTAACAAAAGTGACCTCCACAAAAATGGTGCTGGTGCCTCAAGCATACTATATTTTGAACTGAATTTTTGCACAGCTTCATTTGAAACCTGTTTAAACATCTACACCAAGTTTCAACAAAATTGAAGATGGTCGAGCAGGGACCATTTTCAAAATTAGGCCACTTATCATGGAATCACCCAAAGCAAAATTGAGAGTAGGAGTGTGTTATAGGCCTAGTGACTCTGATGAGTATAATAAACAACTGTACAGAGAACAGTGGGCCAGTTGATCAACACTCTGATCAACAGTGGGCCAGTTGATCAGAGTGTCTTATAATGGGGGATTTTAATTTCCAGATATTGACTGGAATTTGTGGGTTGTTCACTCACACACTAGCAAGGCTTTTGTGGATTTATTGGATGATTCTTTTCTACAGCAGCATGTTCGGTAGGAACATGCTGCTGTAGAAAAGTTATACTCTTGATCTGATTATCAGTAGTGATCCTTTGTGCAGGACAGGAATACAGTTAAGAATCTGCAGAAAAAGGAACCACTAGATGGCAGTGATCACAGTGTGCTGAAGTGGGATTTACTCAAAGAGGTAACTACCATCAGGGGTAAAGGGACGGTTTTTACTTTCATAAAGGTGACTACAGTGGTCTGAGACAGTATTTAAATTCTATACTGTGGGACCAACTGATGATGTTACCAACGGCAAATTCAAAATGGGAAGCATTCAGAGAATTAACTTTGGAAGCTACTAGACTTTTCATACCAACTAAGAAATATTGTTCTAGGTTTAGGCGTAATGGATGTCAGATGAACTAACAAGACATGTGGCAAAGAAGAAAATTGCATGGGATACATAAAAATTAACAGGTGACACGGAAGTCTATGAGAGATAAAAGCTGGTCTGTAACCAAGTCACAAAGGAGGTTAGGCAGGCAAAGGCAGATTATGAACAGTTTCGGCAAAGGATGCAAAGAAAAACAGCAAAGAGTTCTTTACTTATGTAAACTCTAGAAGGAAGGGGATGAATCAGATTGGTCCACTTGATATCAACAGTTCTACTGTTAATGATCCTGCTCAGGTAGCTAACAAACTAAATGAGTATTTTCACACAGGAGGAGTTATTCAGGGAGGGGAATGCCAGAGGTCAATTATACTCTGGCAGATAGCAGCTTGTTGATTTTGTAATAACTGAGTGCAAAGTGGAGGAGAAATTGTTGATGATAAACATAAGAAAGGCATCTTGGGTGGATAGGATCTATCCAGTTATATTAAAGGAGGCAGCAAAGGAAGTAAGCAAACCCTTAGCTATAATTATGAGAGCTTCCTTGGACTCAGGGGACCGGAGATGTGCAAATGTGAACTCAATTCACAAAGGAGGATCAAAGGGCGACACAAGTAATTACAGGCCTGTTAGTTTAACTTCTGTTCCAGGGAAATTAATGGAATACTGATTAAAGAAGCACTGCAGGATCATCTAGGCAAGACTTTAGTTATAGTTCAGACACAGCATGGGTTTGTTAAGGGGAAGTTTTGTCTGATCAATTTTATTGGATACTATCATGTGGTCACAAAGGAACTGGATGCAAAGAATAATTTTGATATCAGATATTTGGATCTTAGAAAGGCTTTTGATACTACTGCACATGGAAGACTGCTGCACAAATTGGAGCAGTGTGGCATTGGAGGCAAACTGCTGCTATGGATAAAAGGATGTTTGAGTGGGAGAAGACAGAGAGTGGTAATCAATGGACACTACTCTTCATGGACTAATGTTATTAGTGGAGTTATCCAGGGTTCAGTGTTGGGTCCATTGTTGTTTTCTCTATTTATTAATGATATTGAGGATGGTATATCAGCCTTAATGTCCAAGTTTGCAGATAATACGAAGGTAAGGTCGGCAGGGTTGTTAATGACAGTACGATGCTGCAAGAGGATCTAGAAAAGTTGAGCAGATGGGCTGAGAGGTGGCAACTGAAGTTTAATATTGACGAATGTAAAGTACTGCATGTGGGAAGCAGTAACCCCAAAGTAATGTATCACCTGTGTGGTACTACACTGACAGTGGTAGAGAATGAAAAGGACCTGGGGGTAACTGTGCAGGCAGATATGAAGTTTTCTCAGCAGTGCAGATGGTCTGCAAGAGTAGCTCATGGTGTCTCGTCAATGATATACAGGAATTTTTCTAGCAGGGATAAGGAAGTGATTATCCCCTTGTCAAAGGAAGTGGTCAGGCCACACCTTGAGTACTGGGATACAAGTCTGCAGGCCTCATTCTAAGAAGGATGTAGAGCTGCTGAGAACAAAGTATTGCTCTTATGAAGAAAGGCTTAATTTTTGCAAATTACAGTGTTTGGAATGGAGACTAGGCACCTGCAAGGTGATCTGATTGAGGTGTATAAAGCCTTGAATGGTTTGAGAATGGTGATGGGATTCTCCATTTCTAGATCCTAGACCTCTTGCTCAGAATTATCACCTGAGAGGGCATAAATTCAAACTGAGGAAAGAGAGTTGTAGGATAGATGTGCAGAAGTTTGCCTTTAGCCAGCGGGTGATTGATTGCTGGAACAAATTTTCATCTGTCGTTGTAGAAGTTGACAGCTTAAATAGATTCAAGGCAAAACTAGACAAGCATTTGGAGCAAGTGTATGGGTGAAACGAGAAGGTTTTTTTTGTTTTTGTTTTTTGGATGATGCCATATAAGCTTGCTTTCTTGCATCATGTGCCTTATTAACCAAGTTCACTATAAGTTAAATGCTTGGTTGATGCCTGTTTTCTACATCAGCATGTTAGAGAGGAAACATGAGAAAGCAATCACTTGATCTGATTATTACCAGTGACTCCTCATCTATTAAGAATATGCAAAAGAACCATTTAAGGGCTTTTGCTTTTCTAAACATGACTAGAAATGTCTTAGGCAGTTTTTAAATTATATTCAGAAGGACCTACTGTTGATGTCACCAACAGCAAATTATAAACAAGAAGTATTCAGAGAAATAATCACAGAAGCTACTAGGCTTTTTATACCAATATACTGTTCAAAGATTAGACTCAAATGGATGTCAGATGAACTGATAAGACTCATGGGAGAGAAGAAAATATATATGGGATGCATTTAAATTATCAGGTGATACAGAAGCCTAGAGTTAATATGCACTAGTTTGCAATAAAATCACAAAGGAGGTTAGGCAAGCTAAGGCAGATTATGAGAAATCTCTTGTAAATAATGCAAAGAAAAGCAGCAAAGACTTCTATACTTATGCAAACTCTAGAAGAAAGAGGATGAATCAGATTGGTTCACCTGATATTGAGGATTCGACTGTTGCTCAGGTGGCTGACAAACTGAATGAGTAATTTGCATCTACATTCACACGAGGAATTCTGGGGGAAGTGGAGGCCAGAAGCTTATCAAACTGTAACAGGGAGCTAAATGAATTTGTAATATTGAGAGTGCAGTGGAGGAGAAATTGTTGAAGTTAAACATAAGGCATTCTTTATAACTCTGAAAATTTCACCTTCATTTATTTTTCTAACACGTCTCAGATGCTTATAAACCCTAATCAGGTCCCCTCTAAGGTGCCTAATTGACAAGCTCTGTAGCCCACAATTGAAGTCTTTCCTTGTACAATTTATCCTTTTTGTCAATCTTACAATGAGAGTTGACCAGCTTTGGACCTCTCAAGAAGCTCAATGTATTTTTTTTGATGAATCTTCATATTTGGAGACCTCATAAAAAAAAAATACTCAGTATTCCAATTGCAATCTTTCAATTGACTTAAAAGTATTTCAAGTGTAATCTTAGAAAGGACTTATATAGTGAGTTTATAACCTCCCTATCTCTATAGGCTATTTGTTCAATAAATCATTGATAGGACACCATGGGCTTTCCTGGCTGCCTAGTTACACTGCTCAGAGAACTTCATATCCAACCACATATATATATTTATATCCTTTTGCTTCCTCTACTGCTGCACACTGCTCGTTTTGGAGCATTAGACATATAACTTTTGTTATTTCCCTTTTTCTGCTTATTTTGCTTCTTAACTGTCATATATTCCTACTATATATATATATACATACTGTATATATATATATATATATATATATATACATACTGTATATATAATAAGTATAAAAATATGTCGTTTGCACCTGAGTGCACCAAGCAGCAGCAAAATATACAAAAGTTTATATATATGAGGCAAAGTTAATAAGTCTGATGAAAAGTGCAAAGATGGATGTGTAAATTACACAAAATGCCAGAACTAATAGGAGAAGGATAGCAGAAATTGGAGATGTTGAAGATATAAAAAAGAGTACAAGAATATGAATATTCTATAAGATATAATGAATTAAGCAAAATTATAGGCTGAATTGGATAGCCAATTAGAGAGCTGGGAACTTTAAAGCCAACAACTATTATATTAATATAAAAATGGAGTAATAGTGAGCATTAGAAAAGGGTGGGAAATTTTGGTTATAAGTTAAAGAAATGGGTAGAGAAATTATAAAATGAAAATCATATGTTTACTAAAAATAAAATATTGATACATAATCAGGTATTTCATCAGGCGGCTACACCGGATCATGTATCAAAAACTACATTTCTATATCTGTTCCTGTCCATACCTGTGGAATAAAAGCAAATTTAAGAATAAAACTAAATGAGAGCAAATGGGTGGGGAGTAAAGCAGTAGACCTTCCACAAAAATATGGATAAGGTAGTATCAATGCACTGTATGTTGTAGAACGAAATAAATTAAAGTAAATTAAGAAGTAAGATGATAATACAATTAAAAAGTGCTTACAGTGCAAAAGCCAACTTACACAATAATCTCTCATGAGAGACTGATTCAAATGCTTGCTAAAATCCAAATAAACTATGTTGAAATTGTTCCCAACACTTTGCATTTTAAGCACTTATTTCCCAAAGGGGTACATGTTGTTTTCTGTATTTATCAATGATATTGATGAGAGTATGTTAGGCTTAATGTCCAAGTCTGCAGACAATATGAAGGTTGGTAGGGTTGTTGTTGCAGTAGTGTACTGTTGACAGTACACTACTGCAAAATGAGCTAGAAAAGTTGAGCACATGGGCTGAGAGGTGGCAACTGAAGTTTAACATTGCCAAATGCAAGGTACTGCATATGGGTAGCAGTAACCCCAGAGTAACATATCAACTGTGTGGTACTGCACTCAGAGTAGTGGAGAATGAAAAAGACCTGGGGGTAATTGTGCAGTCAGATATGAAGTTTTCTGAGGAGTGCAGACAGTAGCTCATGATGTCATATCAATGATATATAGGAATTTTGCTAGCAGGGATAAGGAGGTGATTATCCCCTTGCATAAGGCAATGGTCAGCACACACACCTTGAGTACTGCATACAGGTCTGGAGGCCAAATTTTAGGAAAGATATTGAGCTACTAGAACGAGTACAGAAAAGGACAACAAGATTAGTGAATGGAACAATGGATTGCTGTTACCAAGATACACTTATATATGTGCATATAATAAATTTTATGTTTAAAACAACTCAACTTTATTCTTATGTTCTGCAAATTGTAGCATCTGGAGACTAGGCACCTGTGAGGTGATATCATTGAGGTGTACAAGGCCTTGAATGGTTTGAGCAAGCTCAATGCTGATGGGATTCTTCACCTGAGAGGGCATAAATTGAAATTGAGGAAAGACAGTTGTAGAATAGATGCGCAGAAATTTGCCTTTAGCCAGTGGGTAGTTGATTGCTGGAACAAACTTTGATCTGTCTTTGTGGAAATTGACAGCTTAAATAAATTCAAGGCTGAACTAGACAACATTTGTAGTGAATGGATAGATGAAACAGGAAGGGTTTTTTTTTTCTTTTTTGTCTGATGCTATATAAGCTTGCTTTTTTGCATCATATGCCTCTACCAATGCCAAAAGTTTGGGTAAAAATTATCTCCTGTGGAATTTCTTATAGTTCTCTGTAATTTTAGCATCTTACAGAAATTAAAATCAAGGCATGACTGAGTAATAAGTTTCTGAAAGGCTTGGCTTTGGACTTAGTCCAGGCTCATATGAAGTTCAGAGAAATGCAGTAAAATTTAATTAACTTGGAGCACATGTGTTTGGGTAAAAATTCCTGTGAATCTTGAAAACAGTACCACTTTGAGACATGTTCACAAGTCCTCCCCACTTTTAGGTAACTTTCAACGAATATTTATATAACATAGAGAAGGTTTCTTGAGTTTCCTTGTGAATGTCTGTGAAAATTTGCATAAAAACATTTCTGTTGCTTTTTTTTTTTTTTTTTTTGTGAAGACTATACAATTAATTTTATTGTATAGTCCCCACAAATTGTAATTAATTTTATTTTTTAAAATATTTTTGTAATGCTTGTTGTGTACATCTTTTATATTTCTTTGTACTTTTAAAATTTTCCTACCTCTTAATGCCTACTTCTTCTTATCTCATATGTATTAGAAAAGAGCTGGGTTAATGCCTACCATGTACATATTTTGGATTTACAGCTTCCTGGCTAAACACATTTATATGCACGGTAATTTTTTTACTACAGGCGTAAGCCAAGTTTTCACGAGTATATTGACGGTTCAGAAAGCTCTCCATCATAATCAACAACTTCATAGTTTGAAGGAACACAATTTAAAACCACTGTAAAATTTTAAAAAAATCCAAGATCTAAATCGTGTTTGCGAATAAACATTGCAAGGCAATATTGTGCAAGCAAATCGTATGCGAATTTCAAACACAATTTACATGTAAGGAAAATTTCAGTACAGAGAGGAAAATGGCCAATCTCAAAACAGCAAGTTGCAAAAAGGAGGGGTATTGCAATTTTTTCGCAGATGAAAACTGTTGCTTGAAATAATGCATTACGCACGTATAGACCAGCATAAGATATGCTACTACTCAGTGAGTATAAATCCACAAAGAATTTCAAATTTGCACGTTCACATATTTTTCTTGGGTTTTTTTTTTTTTTTTTTTGTGCCTGTCATTGTTTTCATCCTATTAAAATGTAATTAGACAAGAAATAAATATTCAACCATTGTGAGACTTTACCATTGCATTAATTTTGCATTTCAAATGTCACAAGCGCAGAGGGCTATACAGTAGCAACATACCAAAGCAAAGAATAACGTGCCCTGGCGTTTACGTATTCTTCAACTGTATGCAGGATAGTTCCCAGCCCCAATTTTGTTTGGTTGCTAAATCTAGAGTTTTAAAGTATGTTCTAAAGTTCAAAAGTTTTTATAGTATAGCTAAGTTGCATAAAAAGGGGTTAAAATTACATATATATAATAGCAAAAAGTCATCATAGATTAATAGTTACTACATCAATAGAATTTAGATAATTATAGGTGTTCACAGGGAATTATGCAAATGATACTGTGCGTGCTAATTTGTAATTCTAAGGATCATCTCTGAGGAGAGTATGTGAAGCCAGTAAGAAAAAAAAAGGATTGTTTCTGAATGTGTGTAAAACTAAAATTGTGGTGATTGGTGATAATCTCGATTCCAGTAAAGTGAAGGTTAATGGGCAAGATATCGAATTGAAGAAGTTGATGAATTTGATTACTTAGGGTAAAGAATAAATAAAAATAGTGACTGCTCAAACGATGTAAAGAGACGACAGGCAATTGCTAAAACGTTGATCGCTAATCTGATAAAATTATGGAGAGATCATGATCTGCTCCTAAAGACGAAGCTGAGAATCATTGATTCGTTAATTTTTCCAGTTGCCACTTATGGATGTGAAGGATGGAATCTGAAAAGAGTTGACAGGAATAAAATTGAGGCATTTGAAATGTGGTGTTCCAGGAGAATACTGCGTATTTCTTACTTGGATCGAAGAACAAATGAGTGGGTATTGAATAAAATTGGCAGGCCTAAAATTCTTCTTCATATTATCAACAAAAGAAAACTCAAGTTTTTTGGTTATATAATAAGAAGGGAAAACTTTCTGTTGGAGAATATAATGGAAGGAAAAACCGAGGGGAAGAGATGCAGAGGAAGACCTACAACTAGGTGGAAGGATGGGTTCAGTGAACTTCTGGGCATGACACTTTGCGATGCTGCTCGTATAGCATACGATCGATACAGTTGCAGCAATTTGTTGGTGGCCACAACAGCTCCTCAGGGAGCTCTGTGACTGGAAGAAGAAGAAGAACAGAGAATTATAAAAAAAAAAAGATTAATTATTGAGGGGCAGCTCATCAATAGTGGTTAATGTTCATAATAACAAACAAAAACGCTGTTTAATCTTAATAAATTTATTTAATATATATTTTTATTAGATGGGACAGTTCTCTTTCTTTCTTCCTCTTCTCTTTTTCAGCTGTTTTAAGCCGCCTACTCATCGTTATTGTTATTGGATTTTAGGCCATGTTTCACCATGTATATTGTCTGTGAATACGTGTTCTGATGTTGATTTTCTGTTTTGCTGGACAAAAAAAAAACCAGAGTTTCTGGGAGAAAAAATCGTGCTGCCCTCGACTGAGACAGTCTGATTCAACCACGTTGTGAAAAAGACCCAGAAAAATTCCTTCCGTCATCGACGGACTTCTCACCAAGGTGTTACATTGACTTTTATCTGGGCATCAGTGTTATGCTGCGCTGCACTTTACTGTTCTGAATTACCTAAAATGCTCTAAGTTCCAGAAATGGTTTGGATGTTGCTAAATTAAAGCATGTCCCAGTACACACCAATGAACTTGTGGTTACAATGGAGCTGGATGCAAAAAATAATTTTGATATCATATATTTGGATTTCAGGGAAGCTTTTGACACTGTTGCGCATGGAAGACATTTGTACAAATTGGAGCAGAATGGTATTAAGGGTAAGTTGCTACAATGGATAAAAGGATGGTTGAGTGGAAGCAGACAGAGGGTGGTAATTAATCGGTGCTGCTCTTCGTGGACTAATGTTATTAGTGGTGTTCCACAGGGTTCAGTGTTGGGTCTTCTATTGTTTTGTATATTTATTATTATTATTATTATTATTATTATTAGCCATAAGGTGCAAGAGCCTGAGGCTTATGCTGCACCAGCCAATAAAAAATCCTGTGTTACCATGAGAGAGAGAGATGAAGGTATATCAGGCTTAGGGTCGAAGTTTGCAGATGATACAAAGGTTAACAGGATTGTTAATGATAGTAATGGCAGTGTGCTACTGCAACAGGATCTAGATAATTTGGGCAGATGGGCTAAGAAGTGGCAAATGAAGTTTAACCTTGACAAATGCAAAGTACTGCGTATGGGTAGAAGTAACCCCAGAGAAGCATACCAACTGTGTGGTACTACACTTAAGGTGGTAGAAAATGAAAAGGACCTGGGAGTAATTGTGCAGTCAGATATGAAGTTTTCTGAGCAATACAGACAGGCTGCCAGAGCAGGAAATGGGGTTCTGTCAATGATATACAGGAATTTCGCTAGCAGGGAAAAGGAGGTGATTGTCCCTCTGTATAAGGCAATGGTCGGGCCACGCCTTGAGTACTGCGTACAGGTCTGGAGGCCTCATTTTAGGAAGGATATAGATTTACTTGAGCGTGTACAGAGAAGGGCAACAAGATTGGTGAGGGGAATGAAGGGATCCTCTTACCAAGAGAGGCTTAAGTTCTGCAAATTTCAGTGGCTGGAGACTAGACACCTGCGTGGTGATCTGATTGATGTATATAAGGCCTTGAATGGGTTGAGCATGCTGAATCCTGATGGGATCCTTCCACTTGTTCATATTACGAACCTAAGGGGGCATAAATTCAAATTAAGAAAAGACAGATGTAGAATAGATGTGCAGATATTTGCCTTTAGCCAGCAGGTGGTTAATTTCTGGAAAAAACTTCCATCTCTTGTTGTGGAAGTTGATAGGTTAAATAAATTTAAGGAGGAACTGGACAGGTATTTGGAGGGAATGGTGTGATTTTTTTTTTTTTTTTTTTTTGGCTGATGCTGCGTGAGCTCATACACTTGCTTTCTTGCATCACATGCCAATACTACTACTACTACTTATATGATTGTCTAGTGGTTTTTTGATGGGACAATGATCTCTGTGCCCTTAATATCTATTCATATATTGTTGATTGTTCAACAATATGTTCACGTTCTATTCATATATTGCACATTGAATAGACAATGATCTATTCACATGCCCTAAAGATCTGTTCATATTCAGCGTCGTGGTAAATAGAACTTGCAGCTTGATCAGCATTGTGTTTTTCACTCCAGGACCCTATCTATTATAGTCAGAACTTGGAATGCCGCAAATTATGGTTCCGTTACTATAAATCTTGTGCTAAGGATAACGTGTAGCTAGAGAATGGGTCGGAGGCAAGGATACTTAAACAAAACATAATTTATTTGTTACTACATTCACAAAGATAATTGATATATACAGGACAGAATATCTTTTTCTCACACTAACATAAATAGAAATGACACTTTACACTGTGCTGCCACTTTATTAGGTACACCAACCTAGTAGCGTGTTGAGCCTCCTTCAAAACAGCCTGAATTTGTCTAGTCATGGATTGAACAAGATGCTGAAAAGGTTATGCAGGAATGCAGTACCGTGCAGACATGAGTGGGTCACGCAGTTAGTTGAGATTCGACTGAGGTTTAGGCCTGCAGCGAATAGCCCTTTCCAGCTCATCCCAAAAATGTTCAATAGGATTGAGATCCTGGGATTGAGCGTGCCACTGCAGCAAATAAATGTCATTGTCATGTTGCTAGAACCATTCCATAGTTATCCTGGCTTTGTGCACTGGCACATGGAGGCATTTGGTTAGCAACGATGTTTAGGTAAGATGTGATATTCAGACATGAATCTATTGGAATTAATGGAACCAACGTGTGCGAAGAAAACGTTCCCCACACCATAATTATAGTCGTCGTCTAACAGTTCGGTTCCGTGGATTCATGTTGTTTTCGCCAAATTCTGAGCCTTCCATCAACATGATGCACCTGGAACTTCGACTCTTCAGACCAAGTAACTGTTTTCCAATACTCGTTAGTCCAGTGCAGGTGTTGCTGTGCCCACAGGAGGAGTGCTCTCTTGTTCTTCATCGACAACAAATGTACGCTATGTGGCTTTCGGCGGTTGTAGCCCATTCGCGACAAAATGCTGCGATTAGTGGTCCGTTGCAATATTTTGTTTTGCGTACCAAGGTTGCATTCTGACGTGATGTGCAACATTGTGGCCCATCTGTTTGCTTGTACAATTCTAGCCATCCTCTGACCTCTCTCATCACCAAGTAATTTTCTTCCAAGATGCTTTGTCCAGCCTGTCTTGTACCTAATAAAGTGGCAGCACAGTGTATGTCTCTAGCTGGTAATATGGATTTAGTGATATGTTTGTCATCTTTCTGGTCTTCCTGTGGTATCTTTCTAGTACTCTAGTTTACAATCCTCATCTTATAAGAGTACTATGAAAAATATTTTCATTTCTAGCACTTTCACTTACTTGCTAGAAGCATTCATTCCTCAAGTTGCCCTATACTTTTGCCGCTACCTGTACGACTAAAAGAGATAGCGTCACTTCGACGGAGCTTAGCGTTTTGCTTTCGTTTTCAATCGCCCCAGGCGATGCGACCGCTGAAATATTACACCACTATTAGTCGGTCGATGATGTCACGCTGTTCTCCTGTGTAACGGGAGCGTCGAACACGTAATGTCCCATGAGCGGTGTAGGCAGGAAGGCGACGATGATTATAAGAGCAGAATTAGACATCAAGACACAGCATGTCTTGAGTAATCAGAACTCTATAACCACATTAATATAACATATCATTTTTAGGCGTCAAATCCCACGAGTTAGCAGTCACAAGGGTAGTGCTTTTCCCCACATTTGTTCATGTGTGAGATCAGTCACAGGTCATGAGAAATTTCAGTTAGGGAGAAGCAGAGATATATATATATATTGGAAGGGGTAAGCAAAAACACATTAACTTTGGGTGAGACATGACAGGAAGATGAGAGCAGTGAGAGTCTTGGCCGATTTTTGTCATTGTGTGAAGAAGAAGAAGTAAAATAATAATTGCTAGAAAAAGATGAGAAGAGAGCTGTAATGAACGTCTGGTACAGAACTTCCCACCCCCACCGAGGCGGTGCAGAGTTTATTCAGGTAAGTCAACCCTTATTGTTTAATAGCAAACTGTACTAAATTGCCCAAAGCCGAACCCACCATCTGCACACATTTTAATGCATTTATAAGACATCTCTCCTCACATTTATATATGTAGACCCAGACAATTGTTGTGCCATTTTTTTACTACTTAGTTTTAACAGATAATGTGACTTATCACCTAGTTGTCAACAATACTAATTACACTATTAAGTTAATATAGTTCCCTGTTCTAGTATTGAACAGTTCTATGTTATGACAAACACCAATCATTTTGTACTTGCTGGAGAATTAGTGGAAAAGCCACATGAAGAACTTTACAAAACTATAATAATGCTAACAGCAAGATAATGCTTGATTCAGTTAATTTACCTAACAATCACATACCAATTAATCTAAACTATGTACCAGTTCTATTGTACTCATTTGTATACCTATATGTTTAATAAACCTTGTTTTGTTTGTTTACTATTTTGCATCCTGACCATTCCATCTAGTTACACACAATTCACTGAACAATTTTTTTAAAGGACCATTAATTGCGGTCACTCCGAGGTCCCCTATCTAAAAGGTACCTCTGGGTGAAATCACAACGCGATCCTTGATGCTGCGAGCTTACTCACTGTGACATGCTGAGTGAAACTTGAGGGCGCAGGATTTATTGTCCTAATTTAACTGCTAGAAGGTCATATTGAAACCCAGGTTTTCAGGATACACATAGTGGCATGCGGTCTTGCTGGAAGCTGAATGATCCACGAGTACATTGATAGGCAAGCGCACAAAACGACGGAAAACCCCTGTGGAACAGTACACAGGTATATACATACAGGTATTGTATTAAAACGTTGTGCGACAATCTGGGTTTCTGGAATCACATTAACACTAATAGATTAACTAAGGCCTTACATAGCAGAGTGGTCAGGAGTGAGAGTACATAGCATGCGTTCCATGAGTGGATTGGGGTTCAAGCGCGTGACTACTAAATACGATAAATATTTGTAATTACGATTTATTGTAAACTCTACTGACTTGGTTGTCATGCCGGAGTATAAACAGAATTTTTTTTTTTTTTTTAGACAAGTTAGACTCTAATTCGTAAGTGATGTATCATGAAGTAATACATCAGTAGAAGTGCTAATGAGGAGGGATGCTTATGTACTAATAAAAGAGGGTAAAAGTAAGTAAAACTTACCAATATAATAGATGTTTCCAGTCCAACTATCTGGTGCGATAACTGTATAACTCTCATCCTATTAAGACTTACTGGCAGCTTCAGCTGGGAGATCTTTGGACAGAGTAAGCAGTTTCGTCTTCTTTACTCTGAGAAGTAGGGTTTTGACATGGAGATGATCCTCACATTCAGAAAAAACAAGACAAGGATTGGCAAAGGGCAAAAGAAGCAGCAATCTTGTTAGGAGAAACGGTTGCTTTAAGATTCTGGGCCAGTCTTCCATCCGTCTGGAACTTTTTCTCCAATCTTCGAAGCTCTCTACTAGAACTGCACTGATTTTCTCCTTTGTTCTAAGCTACCACGTCCTTTGTCTCACCTGAGCATAAATAATTCCCCCCCCCCTACACTTTTCATGCACCCATTGGTCCGGAGCTCGTCTTCGTTGGGGTACTAAATTTCCAGGGCTGATATCTGGGGACCAAAGTACAAAAAAAAAAAAAAAGAATTACATCAATGTGAAAATTAAACTCATATTTTATCGGTGAGGGTTCCGGATCTCTCAATTCGGAAATCTAATTCCTGCAAAAGGAAATGCCCAACACAATTTACTCTGCAGTTATTAGATTACCCCTTAAATTGTTTTCAATTGTCATAACTACTTCTTATCTGATGAAGATAATCAGGTACCACTTTGTTATCTCAATTTTCCGTCTCCCAAGCTGGTCAGAAACTGATCAAGTAACAGCATCTCACTGTGCTGTGACCCAGCTAATAATAATGGTGGAACTGCAACATAATTACTGACCTTACTCAATGTGATGCCAGAGAGACGTGTGCTCTAGTGGGGGAAAGAAGGAAAGGAACGCCAATAAGGCGGTGTTGTTTCATACTCCCCATAGTACAGTAGAGAAAAAAAAGTATAGGGGTAGCTTGTCTTTTTAAGGCTGATATATGGTGGAAATTCCACTATTTCCACAAAAGTCATTCAAATCCGGTGTGGTGAGGATAATGATCCTACCAACGGTGCTACCCATGAGGGCCCTCCTGCTCATGGGAAGATCAGTATAAGGTAATAAGGTGAAAAGAGCAACAAGTGCCTTAATCCGCCACTTGTTGCTCCATAACAAGTGCCCGATTAAGGCACGGGCTAGCAGGGCTCTTATCCGGGCATGTAAGGGACGCCAAATTTTACAAATCATGAAAAAATATACATATATCCTTAGTAAAGGGTGCGCTGAAAAATATTTCTGCCCGGGCGCGAAAATACCATGGTCTGGCACTGTCCATAACTCACAGATGATATATTCTAGAGCTTCATCATTCACCTGCTCATTTACTTTTTTTTATATGCCATTAATGTGCTTATTTTTCTTAGACTTATTGTTGGCAGAAACAATTGTCATTTCTTTGCAAACCAAAATTTTATTGTGAATAGTAATTAGTGTAAGGATAATCATCGTGTTTTGTAACTTTGATTTTATTTCATTTTACTAAATAAACGTTCTTACTTCAGCAATGGAATGAGGTTGTATCGTGATTGATAAAGCAAAATTGCTAATTTCCTCAAATAGATTTTACCAGAACTATAACTTGAAACTCGAAATTTCTCCCCAAAGTCAATGTGCTACCAGTAGTTCCATTCCAGCTGATTGTGTGCAATTTTTTCATTGAAAATCCAGGCGCATAAGATATGCGCAATCCTTTACAATCGTTTTTACTAAAACAAGGATAACTGTTTTCTGAATTCTGATTTATTGGATTCAAAGATACACTGGATTCAAACAATCACCAACTAACTAGATGATTTGTCTTCAAAACATCACTATTAGCTGGGAGTCGTTGATGGCATTGTTTAATAAGTCCAACCGCAAATGAAATGCGTCTATGCCGAATATTCAGTACAAAAAGTACAGTAAACCGTCATCATCATCATCCGAAAATTTGCCACCTGATATTTCATTTTTGAATTCATAACCGAAATACGGCGTTGGATTCAGGTGGTTTTCAATACGAGTATTTTGACTAATTTTTGTACATGGGATAAATAATTTTGAACATAATTAATCATTCAAATGGACTAAATCATTAATTAACTTCGTGGGACCTTGCACCTGGGCTTCAAATTTGTTATTCACCATTTGCGTTTCTTCAAGAATTGGTTTTAAAAATAAAAGTGACAAGCAGTTTGTCTTATCACAACACAGAATACAAGAGTTCTGCTGTGTAATAGCGCTAATGTTCTAGATATTTCAAAATGAGTCTTTTGTCAATCCATTGTTTTAAAACTCTTGCAATGGCAGATTCAATAGGCAGCCATCGTGTTAAGCTCCACTGCAGTGGCGTAGGAACGCCTTGGCATTGGGGCACGTGCCAAGGGCACACTGACTGGCCATATCAGTTCCATGTCAAAGTATTTCGACACATGAGACTAGCTGTCGAAATGGCGCCCTAGATGATGTCGCATTAGGATGAGAGCAGAGGGTGTGGTGAAAATTAAATTTTGGAAAAATGGCGTGTGTTTAGATGGCGATTCAAATCTGCACGCATCATTAAATCTGAGTACATACTGCTTAGCAGCTTAGATCTATTTGCCATCCAGAACCTAACTTTCAAGGACCAATCAAGCGACCGCTTCATCAGCGCATGCTCGAATGCATAACAGTTCGCAATTCACGCATTGTGTACGTTCTACAATACTGAATCAGTTATAAATACTGAGGTTATAAATAATGTGTGTATTGTGTTTTTGCTTGCTATATAAACAGGTAATCGTGAATATTGTGATTTATAATTTAATTAAAACAACAGAAGCCCAATTAATTTTAGACATGCCACCAAAAACAAAGTGGATATCAGTACCGCCTAGAAAGAGTGATAAAGAGGAAATTTAAAAAAAAAACATTCTGCTAGTTTACAAAACTGGCTTACGATAAGTCACTCCAAACTTGAAAGTGACAGCGAAAACGAACATAATTAGAATGCGGATGAAACAAATGATGATGCAACTCGATTTTCTCACTAGTTCTTAAATTTTTTTTTTTTTTTGAAACTGTCCAAAATGTCAGAGTCACTCAGATATTCAACTTCTGTAACAGAAATAGGGGAAATTTACGTCAAAGTGTGGATGATTCATTTCCGAGAAATAATACATGGCCACTTGGGATAAAGAAAAACCACTCTTCAATCACGTCATGGTGGTACCAAGGATTTACATTACATATTCACCTCCACATCCATACAAGTATAAGAGATACATACATAAGAAATACATACATATTACATAAAATTGAAACTCAAGATGCTCTCCATACTATTCAGCCAGAATAGTTCTAGAACTGCTAACAGCAATTATATCAACAGCAGTGGCAAAAGTACATGGCTGCTCATAGAGCCAGAGAGAGATTCTAACTGGGTACTTACAGTAGAAGGTTGAATAGGCCTATTGTCCGAATCTGGAGTACATCTTGATCTGCCCACTGGCTATGGTACACAGAAACTAGAGACGAGCTGGACTTCTCGGTATGTGCGAAAGGTAGTTCAATAGGTTTTACGGGTATACATATGGTATGGCATGTCTCTTTAGCTCTTAACATATGGTAGTCTCTTTATCTCTTAATTTGCTCTAAGCAAGAGCATTCTTGCCAAAATTGCTTGAAACCCAGCGGTGCAAACAATGGGTACCCAGTTGTCTCTCATATTTCATTCATTATATGGAAAATTTTCTTTGTTCTACGGAAATTATTTTAAATGTAATTACCAAGGGAAACTCAAAACTATTCGCTATAAAGAAGTTCGTTAAACATAGAGCATAGTGTTTTGTGGAAAGCGCCACCACTGGTTTTCCTCATCTGCTCTGTAGTACTTTGTGAAGAAGTACAGAATCTCTCTAAAGGCTAGAAAAGTTTAATGTCTGGTTTGTGTCAGAGTAGTGTTATGCTCTATTGCTTTGCTTTTGGCTGCTTTCCCGCAGAACCCCTATTAGGACCCCATGTTGCCTGCCACCACCTGGGAGGTGAGCCAGGCTGCCCATCATACTCTGTTCGTTAAACAGGGGCCAGCTGTATTTATTATTATTTGTAATTATTTTACTAATTATCCAAAGACAAAGGCACGTAGCAACGAATTTTTGAAGGGTGCCAAAAACCTAGCTACGCCTCTGCTCCACTGGAGCAACTTTAGAGGAGGAAACCAATTATTTAATAATGTATAGATCAGGGGTCGGTAACCTTTTTTGAGTAAAGAGCCATTGTCGATCTAATTAAAAATAAAGAGAATCTGAAGAGCCGCACCTCAGCGCAAGCTGGGATGAGGGCAAGTTTTTTAAAAAATGGAATAAGGTGGTAAGGTGTTTTATTAAAAAATATACATATGTTGAAATATTATTTATTAATCCTGAAAAAAACTTAACGAACATCCAGTTAGGTACAAATAAATGTGGCTTTTGTTGCTGAACTTCTTGAGCGAGAATAGTTGAGACTGGGGTATGAACAAGCATTCTGATTGGTTGTTGATTTGGTTGGCGTGACCTGTTCTGATTGGCTGTTGAGTTGTGGAAATTTTTTTATTTTCGTTCTTATTTTGCTCCCTAGATGACGCTGCTTATTTTTGTTTTTATTTTACTCTCTAGGTTTCTTTTGTTTTTATTTTACCCCCTAGATGGCGCTGCATATTTTTATTTTCCCAAGGCTCAAACTCATGTCATCGTTACTGGCAGTCTGGTGCTTATCCCCACGGCTACCCTTTAAGTTATAAGAGTATGTGAAAATGTGCCTGTGATTGTTAAAAGTGTGTGTGTTGCGTCAAGAGACCAGTATTCTGCAATGAATTGTGGGGCCTTTTCATCGCAGGGCCGGGCGCCGTCTTTGTTTAGTTCTTCTGTTTGTATGTACCTGAAACAAAAAGTTTTTTTATTTATTTAATTTCCATTTGCTGACACTGTTGGAAATAAATACAGTGTTAGTTCATTTTTTCCATGGAGAATCTGAAATGAATGATTTTATTTAATGTTATATGATTTGATGTTTAAATATATATATATATTTACCCATAGCTATGTATGGTGGCTCCATCTATTGGTCCTTTCTGCAAGCTGAAAAGTGAGAATCTGAAATTAATGATTTTTTTATTTAATTTTATGTGTTTTGATGATTAAATATATATTTTTTTTCCCATAGCTATGGTGGCTCCATCGATCGGTCCTTTCTGCAAATTGAATTTGTCTCCTAATATTTAGAGACACACTTTGAAAAAACCTGAAAAGTGAAGATTTTTATATGATCTGTACTGCTTTGATGTGTAAATTTATTTATTTATAGACACTGTGAACGACTCCATCTATTGGTCCAATCTGCAACTTGAATTTTACTCTATACATTTGAAATTTAATGCCTTTTACATTTCTAAAAGTAACTTCCCAAAGTTTAAGGTTGTTGATTAATGGAAAATTAAAATTTATTTTTTCTAGTATCTAAGAAAAAAAGACAGACACAGTATTTACAAATAGATATATTTTTATTAACAAAAAATAATAATAAATAAATAAATAAATATATATATATATATATATATATATATATATACACACACAAAATTGCAATGCGGGGATTATCAGTTGTTTTCCCCAACAACAAAACCTTCAACGTTGTTTGTTAAACCCTCTTCTTCTTCTAACAGTAGCACCAGCAACTCACATAGGGCGCAGAGAAAAAGCATTATAAATGCCACCAGTATTCCTGAGCATCCTGTAAGTAAGGTGTCTCTGTCTGGAAAAGAAGAACAAAAAAATGTTAAAAGATTACAATGACCCACATGTCGTGGGAAGTTTCAGTGGTGTTAATGCATTACAAAAACATACAAAACTACCCAGGCACATCGGGAAAGAGTACTTGGCGTCTCAGCCTGCTTATGTGAGACAAACCTCAAAGAGTTAATTTTCCTAGAAACCAGATAATAGTTCCAAGACTACACCATACGTTTCAGTGTGATTTAGCAGAAGTTCCCAATCTGTCTAAAGATAATGGAGGTTATGTTATTTGCTCATTTGTATCGATCCGTTTTCAAGATACGCCTGGGTGAACACTTAGAAATAAAACATCAAAGCAAATGGTAAAGGTATTCAAATCAATTTTCAAGGAAGAAACACCATCCAATCTCAATAGCGATCAAGGCAAAGAATTTACAAATAAAGATATAAGTGCATTATTTAAGTCTCTTAACATTAATTTCCAACTACTAGGACGGGAAATAAGGCTACCATAGCCGAAGGTTTCATCGGAACTCTGAAAGAAAAAAATATTTAAAGGGATAACTTATTCTGAAAGTAAGAAATATGTGCACGTCCTTCCCGACATTGTAGCTACTTATAATCGAACACCACATCGAACCATAGGGATGCCACCAGCTGATGTCACATTGCATAATGAAGAAGGCATCTACAGGAAATAGGGGATTGTGTCGTTCTAAGCACAGGTTCTCATCTTTTCTGCAAAGGATTCTGGGGTAGTTGGAGTCATGAGGTTTTTGCTATATCCCAAGTACGGAAACGAAGGCAACCAGTTGTGTACAGAGTCAAAGACAAGGCAGTTGAAACGATCGAAGGCACCTTTTATGAGCAACAACTACAACTTGTTAATGTCCATGACACATTGCCTGTCAATGTCTATCTTATTGAAAAAGTACTTAAGGAGCGACGTGTAGGTGAAGAACGTCAATTACGTGTTAAGCGGTGAGGATATCCAGCGTCCTACAACAGCTGGGTTCCAGTTAAAGATGTTCTTCTTAACCCTACCAAATAACACATGCATGGATTTCCATCCCCAGAATACACAGTTTATTTCCCTGGTGTCTTTCCCGATGCTATAGCTCTCAATGGCAAGTGGGAAGTTGCGTTGGCAGAAATTCAAGATCCTAATTCCTGTAACAATATTTCCGAAGGCTGGAGTGAGTTTGCAACTTTGCAAAAAGAACCAACACCCAGGAACACAGAGGCTTACATGTTGGACGCCTAGTACGAAAATTCGACTAAATTGATTGACCATGTGTGTAGTCTTAATGCCAATTTAGAGCTTAAAGTAGTAGAGACAGAATTCAGGGCAAGATTCACAATTAACGTTAAGAATGGCAGTGAGCTGCGTATGGGTTTCCGAACTGCCAAAATTCTAGGACTGATCCCTAAATCTAAAGCAAGGAGCGATGTTGGTAGCAAATATGTAACTTTCAAAGACGAAACACCGGAAAGTGGATACATAAAGGTAAAATTATATTACCCCCCCCCAGTAACAATAACAGCTTTGACAGGAGGCTTGTGTTCATAGGACCTTCGACTTGTGATGTTCGCGAGTATAAAATTGCTTATGGTAATTACAATAACGTCTCCAAAATCCTACAAGCTATGACTGAAATTGCCCCCGAAATTAAGGGAAGTGTAAATACCCATGGCTTTGTTTCTTTCGAAATAGAAAGCGAGGTGTGTCTTCGTTTCCCTGAGACAGGACTAGGCGAACTGCTCGGTTTTGACCGTCTGCACGGTGATTTCGAAGGAACTGTGAGATCGGAAATTTCCATGCAATATAAATAGAGGTGTCGGTTCTTACTTCATTTATGCCTTAAATGCGTATATACCATTAAAAAATACTCCACGCGGAGGGTTCCAAGTTGGATGAATTGTGAAGTTGCCATATTACTTGAGCAGAAAAAGGTAGCATGGAAAGTTTACAGAGCAATAAAAAGTACTGAAGCCTATAACAGCTGTAAGACGATCTGTAATAGAGCCACAGAAAAGGTTCGGCAGGCAAAGGCAGTTTATGAGAAATCACTAGCAAACAGAGCAAAGAGGAGGATAAAGAATTCTTCACATATATAAATGCCAAGAAGAACAGGACAAACCAGATCGGACCTTTACGTAAGGGAAAGGGGATAGTATTAAATACACCAGCTGCCATTGCAGATGAACGCAACAGTTATTTTGCATCGATATTTACAAATGAAAAACCTTTTGTGGCAATGGGAAATTGTGTGAGCGAAGTTGAAAACTATGTAATTAATGATATTGAAATTTCGAAAGATTATTTAATGAAAAAACTTTCGAGCCTACAGAGTAAGGCTCCTGGAGTTGATGGAATATACCCTATAATCTTAAGGGAGGCGGCAAGTGAGTGCATTGAACCATTGATGCTAATTATGCGAGCATCACTAGACTCTGGGGAGATTCCCTTGGATTGGAAAAGTGCAAATGTATCTCCCATACATAAGGGTGGCTCTAAAAGTGAAGTTGGAAATTATCGACCTGTCAGTCTGACCTCAGTAGTAGGGAAAATCATGGAGGCAGTGATCAAGGGTGGAATTCAGGATCATTTGGATCGAATTGAAATTCTCAAGGATACTCAGCATGGTTTTGTAAAGGGAAAATCATATTTAACAAATCTGGTTTGCTATTCCGAAAGGGTCACTCACTAGCTGGATTTAGGGAATAATTTAGATATTGTTTATTTAGATTTTAGCAAAGCTTTTGACTCAGTCCCACATGAGCGGTTGCTTCATCAGCTGGAGCAGGTTGGAATCACTGGGAAAATCCTTAGATGGATAGAAGGATGGCTTCAGGGCAGGAGGCAGAGGGTTGTGATAAATGGCTATTCCTCAGATTGTGTTGATGTAAGAAGTTGAGTTCCCCAAGGATCAGTATTAGGACCACTATTGTTTTTAATTTTCATAAACGACATTGATGAAGGGATAGAGGGCGGGATGTCTAAATTTGCAGATGATGTTAAAATTGGTAGAGTAGTTAATGATCACTGTCAAGCTGAGCTTCTTCAGAGAGACCTAGATAGACTTCATGAATGGTTAGAAAAATGGCAGCTATGCTTTAATCGAACAAAGTGTAAGGTATTACACCTGGGAAACAGTAATCCCAAAATAACTTATTCCCTTGGTGGAGTTCAACTAAACCCAGTACTGGAGTAAAGGGACCTTGGTGTTACGATATGGTCAGATATGAAATTCTCTGAGCATTGTAAATAGGTTGCAAGGAAGGCCCATGGTGTCCTACCGTTGATCTATCGAACTTTCACAAGTAGAGATAGGGACGTGATAGTCCTATTATATAAGGCTTATATTAGACCACACCTGGAATACTGTGTTCAAGTATAGAGACCGCACCTAAAGAAAGACATCGAGCTTCTTGAAAGGGTGCAAAGACGGGTAACTCGCCTGGTGAGATTGGCAAAAGGGCGTCCTTATGAAGAAAGACTTCGAATATGTGGGTTTCAGAGTTTGGAAACTAGACAGCTTAGAGGAGATTTGATTGAGGTGTTTAAGGCTCTGAGAGGCATCAGTAAAATGAATGAGGACGAAAGTTTCAACATTATAAATGATGCTAGAACTAGGGGACATAAATTCCAGTTACGTGGGAAATGTTTAGATTGGACTGCAGGAAGTTTTATTTTAGCCAGAGAGTTATAAATTACTGGAATAAGTTGCATTCATGGGTGGTAGAGGCCGACAGTTTGAGGAAATTCAAAGGTCATCTGGACAGTACTTTCGGATAAGGGAAGCGCATAGTTTTAATTTCCTTTTTTTTTATTAATTATTATTATTATTTTTTTTTTGCTTTTATCATTGTTTTGTTCAGATTTTTTTTGGCTAGTGCAGCATAAGTCATAGGCTTTTTTAAACCATGCAGCCATTAATAATACTAATAGTAACGTGATCGAAGATCAGATAGTACGTGATACCAAAGCACCTCTTTTGCGAGTAGTACCGTTCGGAAACAGAGGTGAATTTTCGCATCTGGATTATTACCCTGTGCTTCTCTCAAGTATATTCCATGAGTATTCAAATTCGCACAGACAACGGTCAGATATTTCCATTCAGAGGAGGGAGAACTAATTAAGCTACATTTCCGACCAATGAATGCTTATGTGTAATACTACATCGTCCAGGCGGGGGGGGGGTAGTCCCTACTTTGCCGGAGCAGCGATCCAGAGAGGTCAAGGATTAGGCAGCATATTCCGTTCTGCATTTACATTTCTCTCTCCTCTTCTGAAGCCCGCAGCCAAGTTCATTGGTCGACAAGTGCTGTCAACAGGTCATAATATGATTGATGATCTCACTTAGGGAGCACCTGTGAAACGATCATTTATAAATCGAGCTTCCGAATTGGGACAAGCCATAAAGCAAAAAGTCCGCAGTCAGAACGGAGGCAAACGTCGAAAATATCAGGACATCTTTCAATGATGCAGATGATGATGTCAGAATTAGATTTGTTCGTGCAGCCGGCTACTAATTTGTGCGTCGAACGGTCTTCCTGTGTCACTTTCTTGCCTTTAGCATCTGTGGACACACCGGAGCCAATAGAGTTTTCCATTCCTTGAACATCGGAAGAATATCTGGACCTGGGAAAAACTTATTTGTGGCTCAAAGTACAGTTAACCCAAAGCGATGCTAAAGAACTTCAATCGAGTGTAGGTGTTGTCAACAACTTTTTCCACTCCCTGTTTAACCCTGTCGACCTTTTCGTTAAGGATAAGCTCATCAACCCCAGCAGTGACACCTACACCTATGGAGCTTATTTAGAAACCCTTTTGAACTTTGACCAAGGAGCTAAAATCTCCCAACTCAGTACAGAACTGTTCGTAAAAGACAATGTTTGCGATGTGCCACAAATGTTTGTGGTATAAATCAGCAGTATGAATCACCGTATGAAGTACTTTTCGAAAACCAAGACGATAGAGCTTCTAGGATGTCTCAGACTAAATTTGTGCCACCAGGACAAATATATTAGTAACAATATATCACTCCGTCTGAAAATGGTTCGCAGCTCACCTGAGTTCTGTCTGTTATCTCTCGACACTACGGCAAAGGTGCACATACGAGAAGCTTGTCATTTTGTGCGTAAAGTTAAACTTAATCCCAACATACAGTTAGTCCACATGAGTGTACTTGAAAAGCACCCACTTGCTTACCCCATTAACAGAGTTAACGTTACTTACTTCTCAGTTCCCAAAGGTATGTCCGATTCTACGAGAGACAATATATATCTAGGCCAGATCCCTGCCCGGCTAATCGTTGGTATTGTGTCCAGTGATAGTTTCAACGGCTCCTTCAAAACCAATCCATTTAATTTTGCCCACTACAACTTGTGCTATTTGCTTCTGATGGCTGACGGGGTCCAGTATCCTTCCATACCGCTCACACCGATTATAAGAAAGGACATTATACTACATCCTACCTGTCGCTTTTTACAATCCTAAACAAGTGGAATTCAGACTGTGGAAACGACATATCCCTCTTGGATTATACAGAAGGCAACACTCTTTAAGCCTTCGATTTAACCGCCGATCAAAATGCAGTTGCTGAACACACAGCTCAATACGTCGAGGTGGTGTTCGCCTTAAAATGAAATTCACAGAACCTCTTCCCGAAAACATAACAGTCATCTTTAGCATTAGCATTAGCATTAGTAGAGGCATTTGATGCAAGAAAGCAAGCTTATGCAGCATCAGCCAAAAAAAAAAGAAAATAAATAAATAATTAAAAAATAACCACTTCCACTTCACCCCTCTGTTCGTTTGAAATACCTGTCCAGCTGAGCCTTAAACTTATTTAGGCTATCAACTTCCACAACAAAGGATGGAAGTCTGTTCCACCAACCAGCCACCCACTGGCTAAAGGCAAATTTCCGCACGTCTATCCTACATCTGTCTTTTCTCAATTTGAATTTATGCCCACTCAGGTGATTGTATGCCGAATTCGAAAAAAACATTCTTTCTGTGACTAAAGACCGTGCAGTTCTCATAGACTATAAACACAACAGATCCTGAAAGTTTTAGAAGCCGACAGTGAATCGGGAAAACTTCTGATCGGCATCTGTGCACGAGACGAATTACCGTCAATAATACAGAGAAAACCAGCCCTACTCGTTGTCAATACTGACTTTGCACACATGCCAGGCAGCCACTGAGTGTGTATTTACCTGGATAAAAACGAAAGTCAATATTTCAACAGCTTCGCAAGACCGCCACCACCGGACATTGCAGAGTTCCTTAGCAAGAAGATCAAGAAATGAACTTATAACAAAGTGTTTATTCAACATCCAGAATCTATAGAGTGTGGACTACACTGTATTTTTTTCCTAACTCATAGATGTAGAAGTATTTCTATGCAAAAGATTGTAAACAAATATTATTGTAAAGATTTGTGGGCAAATGATCTAATAGCCACATTAGTGTAATTCAACATTTATTTCCAAAATAAATTTATTTATTTTTTAAAAATAGTGTCTGTTTTATTAAAAATAAAAAATAAAAAAATAAAAAACATTTTAAAAAATACTCATCGTAATGATATCCATTTGTGCTTGTTCCTCAAACGTCGAGGAGAAATCAGTGCTATATAACTCCATTTGACTAACTTGCGTTGCTTCTCCGCTCTGCCCTCGGGCTGTTGGTGTTGTTGTTGTTGTTGCACTTCAGGGGGGAATGCTGGGTAACGGCGCGGAGCTTGGTGTTGATACGGTGGCTTCGCTGTCGGGTGCTGCCATAGAAATCATCTGTTTTGCCGTATTGGTTTTCAAACCTAAAAAGACTGCAGAATCAGAAGATACATTTTAACTTTAGACTCCGGCGAAAATTCTTTTCTTTTTAAGATAGCTGACATTTGCTCGTCTAAAGATACCAGTTGTTTTTGTTCTGGTTGTGCAGCTACAAGCAGGAATTTGCAGAAAGATTCACTCATCTTCTGATCAAACTTGTGATGAGTGGTGCGATGATGCTTGCTTACAGAGGAAACAAAGAGCCTCCTTGCTGATGGATTAATTTCCGCCTTGTTTTAAAGGTGACATTTTTTATCAGCTAGTGTTCTAAGCAGGCGTTTTTTGCGTTGCAACCTGGTTTTCACTCTGTCTGTCAAAGGAATGTTGCCTCTGATTACGTTTTTGCAAATCTCACAGAGTGAATTAATTTGAGTGGGGTTTGAGGTTTTCAAAATAGCAGTGGCCTGTTTTGGTGGAGCTTTCGACAGATACTTTTATAAAGTTAACATTACGTTTTAGACATCCAGCCATTTGGGTACATAAACCACAGTAAACCCTCCTTTGGCAGCACGTGTGTGTGCAGTCTCAGTCTATCGTCAGTATCCTGACAAAAATCAAACAGCAGATATGAATGCGGATCGTGTGTGGCATCCTTATATCTGTCAACGAGAACACGTGACCTACTGGGGAACACTTGACTTGCTAGAGGTGAAATTTGTCTCGAGTCGCGGGGATTTTTAAAAACAACCACATAGTGCGAATTCAAGCTAATAGTGCGGAACTGAGTACTTGAGAGAATAAGTTTTGTGTTAATAAAATCACACTCAGACTACTGTGGTGTGATCTCTTTATAAATATTTCGGACACTACAACACTATCTTTTGCCTGGCTAATGAGATCGTCTAAAACGAGTAAATTGTTTACTCTAGGATCGAATTCGGGGATGTTTAAACCCTCTACAAACTCGATTTGTGGGTATCGTCGAAACTTATCTTGAGTCTCTGAATAGCAATAGATGATTCCATGCGGTGGTCGCGAAATTAAATTTTTACTATTTTGTAGCAGAGACAATACCAACGTTGTCTTCCCACTCTGTGTTGCTCCGGACTCTATAGCTGTAAAGGGGTGCTTCATCATTGTGTAAGTGATCGTGCGCGACTCTGGACCTTGTAATCATGTGTGTGTGTGTATGTGTGTGTGTGTGTTCACCTGCTTGTACAGATGCGAGAGGCCGGACTAGCAACGGTAAAGATAGAATGCGATGTCTCCAGAAAAACGGTGCATTGTCCCCTTTTTTAAAAAAAAAAAAGTTGCGAGGATTTCACTCTGAAAAAAGATGCTTTTTTTTGGAAACTGTTTTTCCTTGAACCTATCGTGACAACACAAAAAGGGTTGTGTGCATTCCTCCAAACATCTAAGCATGCCCGTCACATCGTGATGGGTGGGTGGGTGCCGCAATCCACCCTGCTACACCCCCCGAGTGCCGTCATGAATATGATGGGGAAGAGAATGGGGAGGTGCATGCCCGGTTGCCCTCGCCAACATCCAGAAAAGAAAAGGAGACACCACCAGGGTAGCCACTGAAAACTGCTTAGTGTCAAAACATAGGGATTTCACGAGGATTTTCTAATGTTGACAGTTGGATGTCTAGGTTGTTATCTTTCACTATGTGTCTTGGAAATATCCATCAGGGTACATGTGTGTGCTGTCCCCAACCACACATTTAGCGAAAGTAAATCCAAACCTTTTTGTGACTGAGGACTCAAGGAGATGAGAAGTATGTCTGTCTCTCCGGACAGAAAACGGTACTTCGACAGAAACAACATGTTGGCCTTTTGCTGCAGCTGTCATAACATCCAGGTTGACCACCTTCGCGTTTTTGGCATTAAGGGTCACACCCTTGCAGTTGGTCACCGTTTTACCCCCCTCAGGTGAGAAGGAGTAAGATTTGGGACCCGTTGAAGTGAACTCGACAATATGATCTCTAGACAATTCATCTGTGAGCTGTCCCAATGTGTGACCGATGGGTGTCATTCGTCGCCTGGTTTCTGGGTGAATATTATACTATACTATCCATGTCGCAATAAATGAGGCGACAGCGTTGAGGGGCCATAGCCTTGTAGAGCTTCATTCAGTCATAGGAAGCGACAAAAGAGCCAATGACTGCATTCCCCCGACGGTAGGGTACCTCCGTTCCCTCGTTCGGAGCTAATGCAACTTGCATTATTTCATCCGACACTAACGTGGCCTTGTGTATGATTTTTGTATCATCCATGAAAAGCTCTACAGCGCTTTCGTAAGTGTTACATACTTTTGTATTCACCCCATTGGTTCTCATTGTGAGCCGCCCCCCCCATAAAGAATTCAAACACAACTTACCAAGAGCTTGTTTAGCTGGGTTTGCCTTTATTTCGTGTCTATCCATAGCGATATCTTCTTTACTTTTAAAGTGGGAGATGAACACTTCGGGTTGAACCCCCTTGGGCCAGCCCGATGCCTCCTGTTTGATTTTCAAGAAGGTGTCTATGTAGCCACCAAATAACGACTTATGGCACTCTTCAAAATGCCAAACTTCGTAGATGTTATTAATTTTATAACCGCTCTCAACTGCCAGGTAAAACTCGGGTGTGCACCAGCTACCTGAAAAGCTCCGCTCCTCGTGATTACACGTGGGTGACATCTGCTTGGCACCAGCACCGCATAGTGGGAACACTAGCTTGCCATTGGAGCTTATTGGGAGGATGGGTAAGAACTGCCTTTTGGGCACTGTCACCCTTGCATGGATGATACCAAAGTATGCATTGTGACTATAGTCAAAGTCACTAAGAATGACTTTAGGGTGACCGCGAGGAAATATGCCGTATTTGCAAACCCACGGATACAACGAACAGAAATCCACATAGTGAATCTCCTCATTATCCACCACCTGGTAGTAAAGTTTAGAACAATCAACTCTACCGCCTCTCAGAGCACTATGCGGAGTAATTAATTCATGCATTATGAGCGCTGCAACAAAATCTTTAATGGCTGGGTCATTTTTTTGTTGGTTGTCAAATTGGCATTCCAAAAACGGAAACCACATCATATCCTTCAGACTTAATGAAGGCCTCTCGGTCCATGGTTTCAGCGTATAGGGCTCCCATCAGTTTGTTTCTTTGTCTGTATAGTGTTAGGCCGAAAACATTTCTTGCACCCGTGATAGTAGCATCCGTAAAATTCGTAGCCAGTGGTACCGTATACCACATCTAATAAAACAGGACCTACCTCTAACTTCCCCACCCTGTGATCGAGCATGTTGAATTTTAATGTTGTTCTGTTGTTCCAACCATGAAAGCCAAGCCAACGCCTTCCTTCTCTGTGTGTTGCTCCCTATGTATCTGCCAGGTGGCAGGATAGCCATGGTGTTTGGTTCTAAAAAGTTTCTTGCTACATGCACCGGCGATAGTGATGCCTTGACAGAAAGGATCAACTTGCAAGACTGCTATGAAGAGAGAACGAAATTTATTGCAGGAATCTCGCAATACCCTTACGTCATCCAGGGCATAAGCCAAAAGTTCACACTTCAGGTTGTAGGTCTCTCGTGACTTCTCTTGGTACCATAACAAGAATTCCACATGAGTTTCTTCGCTCATGAATTCCGGTTTAAAATATTTTTGGTCAGGTAAAGCTCCCACATATCTATCTTGTGGAATCTATCTTGTGGAATTTGTGAGGGAAGAAACCCTTACGAATCTCAGGCAGGTCGAACATTGGTGGCAGTTTTCGGAGTGGAATTGCTAGAAATGAATAAGAGTCAAAGAAGACTTTAGCGCAGACAGAAAGATCCCCAAAATCTTCGACCCCATCGTAGATCGTATGAGGAACTATGTGTTTCACAAAAATATAAGATAGCACGAAGTAGCCATCAAAACCACGAAGGTTGTGAGCGACTACTCGCACGTTCTTATATTTTGGCTCAAAGTGTTGAAGTTTTTGGCTATCCCTGCCTCGTTTCAAAGTCTCTCAGATTCCTAGCAGCTCATCCAAAAATGCAGCCATGCAATTTCGGGCCCAGTAAACACGTTCCTGATCGCCAAAGGAAGCAACGCAGAGCACAGCCACGTGTTCACCGTTTACCAAGATTGTTTCTGTGTCAAAGTAAACAACAGAAACCTCGTGCTTCGGGTCCTCAGGTTTTTGAATGAAACAATGTTGTGTTTTGTGCACAGTCTTACAGTGGCTATACAAGTTGGGATCGATGCATTTGTGTGCTGTGTTGGTAAGAAAAGTGCACAAACAAACGTAACAGCGATGCACTTCAGAGCAAGTTTTGTTTGCCCTGTGTTAGAGAGAGTTAATGCGTTTTTCGCCTTGGAAAAAACGATTGCAAAAATTACATAAAAGAAGGTTGCTTTCGTTTTGAATGGTGATAGCTTTGCATCTATTGCACTTGAAAAAGCAATTGTGAGTGTTCAACCTCTCACGATTAGGTATAATTTTAAGGCAGAGGGGACAATAGTAATTACTGCCAAACAGAGCTTTCAAAGATCGCACAAGATCATAATGCCCATCATGGCTGAGAAGAAATATCTGTTTATCAGCAGCGGGGCCCAGGCATGCAACTTCAAAACTGGCACTCGGGGGAAATGACCACTATTTGGAAATAGGGGATCACACGCTGAAACAGTTCAACTTCAGTCAAACCACAACTTCCTAAAGAAATCCCTGCGATTCCATGTAAATTAGTAGCCCTGATAGTTTACATATTACATGCATCCTCTCTCACCTGTCTGTAAGTTTTAGCACCATCCTGATGGGCTGAAATACCTACAGATATAGCTCTGGCAAGACACAAACTGTCGGTATTATTGATTTGAATAACAGATCTTTTTTTTTGAAAGTCATTCAAATTCAACATTGCCCGTTTTTTTATGTTCTCAGGAGGGCTGCCCCCCCATTAGTGATATTAATGAGAATGATGTCCAGACTCAAGTCGTTCATAAGCATAAACTCGCTGTTTGACTGATCGCCTGGTATGAAAGCTGACATCACGTGGTCAAATGTCAGGTCTGTCAGTGGCATGAATGGCAGATTTATAGTGTTTTTTAGACTGGGGGTGCCTAAATACAACCTAACATGTGAATAAACGCCCTGGTTGCTTAAGCAGGCAATTATCTCTTCCAGCATACATCGAAAGTTAGAAAAAAACAGATCACCATTGGCTAGTGCTCCTATATCTCTAAACCGGACCTCGAAAGTTTTAAACAAGGCCCGGTATCTTTTTGAATAGCGCTCAACCTCATCCTGAATGTTGTAAAAGTGCTCAAAATTTTCATCATGTATGTCGTCTTCATCTCTTTCTTCCATGTATACTAAAAAAAAATCGCATAAGAGGTGGGGATTTGTTTTCACGGAAAAAAAATAATAATATAGACATACATCCTCATCATCAACACCTTCAATGAAATCCAAAATAGCTGGGCTCTTTGGAGTCAAATTGTTGTCTTCATGAAACCCCGAACCTTCCATAATCTTGACCTTGGTTGAACAACCAGCCTGATTTTCGTTACATGCTGGGTTTAAAATGCCAAGCTGCTCAGGATCAAAGAACTCAGTATTCTGAAAGAGTAACAGTTAGAAATACAATTACCAAACAATAACTCTATAAAGCAATTTTAAAATTGATATTAAAAATTTTTCAGTAATGAAAAAAAAAAAAATTCTCACACTTGAATACTCCAAACTTCTGCAAAATTCAATCTCTGCCTCTATCTGCCATGCTTCCATATATTCCATCTCCAGTTTGGTTGCAACATCTAAGGCTTCCGAGTCATCATCATCGAATAAAACAAATTGGTCCGACATATTTTTGATAATGCTCTGAAAAAGCAAGTGAGAATTATAGCTATATCAACCTCTTTTAAAGAAAACTCGCGGATTGAAATGACAGTTGACAACAACCAATCAACATTTAGAATCAAGAGGTTGTTCATGTCACAGCCAATAGGAAATTTGCTCTCTAGGAGAGTGAATCGGTATCAATGAAACAGCCTACAGGAAACAAGGTTTTCTGTACAACACACGATCGGCGAATTCAAACACACACACGTGATCATAAAGTGACCATCTTCTTTGAAGTTAAAACAGCCTGCAGAAAGGACTGGTAGATGAAACAACCATACTTAGTTATAGTAAAAAATATATATTTAATCATCAAAAACACATAAAATTAAATAAAATAATTAATTTCAGATTCTCAATGGCAAATGAGCTTTTTTTAAAACAAAGTCATAGGATTGTCATGACTGATGACATTAGCCACAGTTGGCGTGAGAACGGAAATAAGTTGTTTCCTCTCTAGGAGAGAGAGAGAGAGAGAGAGAGAGAGAGAGAGAGAGAGAGAGAGAGAGAGAGAGAGAGATACAAACTTTTCGATACAACACACGGTCTGTTCATTCAAACACACACATGATCACAAACTTGTCACCTTCTTTGAAGTTAAACAGCTTGTAGAAAGGACCAGTAGATGGAACCACCATACATAGTTATGGTAAAAATATATATGTTTAATCATCAAAACACAAAATTAAATAAAATAATTAATTTCAGATTCTCAATGGCAAATGAGCCTTTTTTAAAACAGTCGGGGGATTAAAGCAACTGATGACATCAACGATGGTTGGGTGTGAGAATGGAAATTAGTTGTTTCCTCTACAGTTAAAGTAAAGTCACTTAGATTGAAACTGTGGTTGTATCAACCACAGTTTCAATTTTTAAGTTAAAGCAAACTTCTTTTTAATTTTTTTTAACTTCAGTTTTTAAGTTAAAGCAAACTTCTTTTTAAGTTAAAGCAAACCTTTGTTTTATTACACGATGTATGCATTCTGTTGGGGTTCTGCTACATAACGAGTAATTGCATTTGTAACCACGTGACTAGATTCTGCACACATGAACCAGTAACATTTGGACTTCAGTTGCAGTTTGAAACTTTCTCTGTACGGTTGTAATTTTTCCATGGTTGAAATATTTCCAAAAATGTCACCGTCTGTAAAGTTTGACGATGTAAGAAAACAGAACGTTATTTTTATAGATGTTTGGGTCATAGTACTACAGTGCATGTTTCTTGTTACGAATTGAACCGTATGTAACGTTCGAGACAACTAATGCACACATGCGGTTATCAAGAGGACAATGGACTGAATTCAAAGACAAAATGTCTGATATCTTGCTTTTCGTTAGAGCTAAAGCTAAAGATGAAATCCAACTGCATTGATTCCGGTTCAATACAGAGGACAGTACTGGTGACTTCTATTGGAAACACTCATCCCTGGAACCAGAGGTACGTTTACCCTTACATCATTCACAACTTGAAATTCTATCTGCTAGAATCCTAGGCATCGATACTTTTCTTCAACGTCTAGAAATGAAAAGCCTGTATTTCTGTTAATGCAAACTGTGATAATGGAGCACCTTGACAGTGTTAGAGAACCTATAAAGAACGATGTGTTTTTAACTTCTTTCGATGTTACGTTACGTTTAAAGATGTGTATGCTTATTATGTAAGAACTGCTGAACCACATACAAGTGTTAAAATTTTTTCTGCTAAGTGTTTGAAAGAGGGAATAACCACAGAGTTCAATGTTTATGGTTTGTTCCATGCAGTAATTTCGATGATCGATGAACTTAATTGTGCCTACACTCAGAAATATACGACGTATCAGTTCAGATAAAAAGCATTGTACCTATGCAAGTGTTTGTGTTAATTTTGTGATTTGTAGCTAGTTCTGTAAAAATCTTATCAATAAAAATATACTCTATTTGTAAATATTGTGTCTGTCTTTTTTTTTTTCTTAGATATTAGAAAAAATAAATTTTAATTTTCCATTAATCAACACCTTAAACTTTGGGAAGTTACTTTTAGAAATGTAAAAGGCATTAAATTTCAAATATGTAGAGTAAAATTCAAGTTGCAGATTGGACCAATAGATGGAGTCGTTGTTCACAGTGTAGGTAAATAAATAAATTTACACATCAAAGCAGTACAGAACATATAAAAAATCTTTACATTCTCAGGTTTTTTTCAAAGTGTATCTCTAAACATTGGGATACAAATATTATCAACATTGGAAATACAAACTTTACATTACAGAATAAGAAGGAAAACACATTGGAAAATAAATTTACACATCAAAAAACACATAAAATCTTTACTTTTCAGCTTTTCAAAGACAAAAGTGTGCCTCTAAACATTGGGATACAAATTCAACTTGCAGACAGGACCAATAGATGGAACCACCATAGCTATAGGTAAAATATATATATTTATTTGTCAAAACACATAAAATTAAATTTAAAAAAATCATTAATTTCAGATTTTCACTTTTCAGCTTGCAGAAAGGACTGATAGATGGAGCCACTATACATAGCTATGGGAAAAATATATATATTTAAACATCAAAACACATAACATTAAATAAAATCATTAATTTCAGATTCTCCATGGTAAAATGGACTAACACTATTTATTTCCAATAGTATCAGCATTGGAATTTAAATATATAAAAAAACTAAAAAAAAACTTTTTGTTTCATGTACGTGCAAACAGAAGAAATAAACAAAGATCAGCACTTATCCCTGCGATGGAAGGACCCCACAGTTCATTGCAGAATACTGGTCTCTTGACATCACACACACACTTTTAACTATAACAGGTACATTTACACCTATTCTTGTGACTTAGAGGGTAGCCGTGGGGATAAGCCCCAAACAGCCAATAACGATGACATGGGTTTGAACCTTGGATAAATAAAATAAAAAAATATGCAGTGGGGAGTAAAACAACAAATATGAAGCACCATCTAGGGAGAAAATTAAGAACGAAAATAAAAAAAATTCCACCTTGACTCAACAACCAATCAGAACAGATCACACCCATCAAATCAACAGTCAATCAGCATGCTCGTTCATACCCGAGTCTCAACTACTAGCAAGTCTCTCAACGTCAAGTGAAGATGCTGTAATTTTCATCTTTAAGCATGCTGAGAGACTTCCATTGTTCTGTTGATTTCTTGAATTATATGAAATTTAGTTCATGTTCGAAAATATTTGCCGATAGAAATATTTCGAACCAAAAACTGAGAGAAGTCCAAATGCAAATATTTTTAAATTTAGATGTGTCCGGTTACCTACTCCACATATCGAACACAATTTGCCCTTGCATTTTCAACTCATCTATCACCGTCCATTTGTGTAGAATTGCAAGCTTTTGCCTCTCCAAATTCTCAATTTAAGTTTTAAGGCATTTTAGTATTGCCCTCTACATGTCCCTGATTTTTAATTCCTCTAACCCCATTTCAAATTGTGCTTCTTGTGGGATAAATGCTAAAGAGCCGAAGTTACATGTTCAAAGAGCCACAGGTTGCCGACCCCTGTATTTAGCTTTTTATACTTCATCTGCCAAATGGCTGAGCAAGAAAACCAATTATATGTTTCTTAGATAAGAAATTCCAAGTTCCTGGGAAGGGTTTAGTGGTAGCATGAAAAAGTGGAAGTTGGAAAGAGTGGCATACGCAATTAATGAGAATCAAGTGAGGAACTTCGGACTTTAATTTGGCATACATTCTGTTATTAACACCTGTCATCACCGAGGAATTGTCAGTGCCAATTGCAACAAGTTTTTGCAAATCTATCCCATATATCATTAGGCTCTTCGTCAAAGTATTGCATGTACCATCTGCATTACATTCATCAAGTTCACGTAATTCTAAGAAAGTTATAACTATTTTATTTTTATTTTCAGAGTAATACTGTAAGATTTGGCTTGCTAGAAAAAAAATAATATATATATACTTAACATTGGAATATTATATCTTCTTACAACTTAGACTGATTCAGTAAACATTTAATTAAACGTGCCAACAATTCATTAAAATAGAATTACGTATTAATAGTTTAGGCGAAGCAAATTTCTCACAAGAACGATGAACTTCAACCTACAGAAGGTCAGATCAGAATTCCTCGAAAAGGACTGAGCCAGGAGAAACTGGCTGAAGTAGCTTAGGAGGGAAATGTTTAAATGGGACTGCAGGAAGTTTTATTTTAGCCAGCGAGTTATAAATTACTGGAATAAGTTGCCTTCATGGGTGGTAGAGGCCGACAATTTGGGGAAATTCAAAGGTCATCTGGATAGTACTTTCAGGTAAGAGAAGCGCATAGGATGATAGGTTTAATTTCCTTTTTTTTTATTTTATTTTTTGTTTTTATTATTGTTTTGTTCGGATTTTTTTTTTTTTTTGGCTGGTGCAGCATAAGGCATAGGCTTTCTTGCACCATGCGGCTATTACTAATACTAATACTAATGTCAATTTGTCTCACTCTATTCTAGCTAACCCAAAATCCCTGGACTTGAATTTGCAGTCAGAGGCCCAAGGTAACATATAGTTACCTAAATAAAATAACAAAAATAAAAAATAAAAAGTAGGTGGTAAATAATTATATATATACAGGGTGAATACTCATCCATCCTACTGCCTCGGGAACCGAGGCAGTAGGATGGATGAGTATTCAAACGTTGAACTGGCTGACATGCACCTCACGTATGGAGCTGCAGACTGTAATGGGCACGCCACTCTGCGCTTGTACCAGGAACGTTTCCTGCACAGGCGTGCTCCTCATCATACAATTTTTGCAGGTGTGCACAGAAGGTTACGTGAGACTGGTTGTTTCACGAGAGGTACCATGAAACGAGAGCGAACGACGAGAACGCCAGACAATGAGGAGAATGTCCTACGTCTTGCAGAAGGCAATCTGAGTACGAGTACTTGAGCGATAGGCCAACGACTGGGTATTTCCCAATCCACTGTATGGAGGATACTGTCAACAAACCAAATGAGTTCATACCATCTGCAACGCGTCCAATCATTGGAGACTGCGGATTATCCACTCCAGAGGACTTTTGCTACTTGGTTTCTTCAACAGAAACGGTTCGTAAATACTGATCTCCAGCGGGATCGCTGTTCACGCGACCTCCCGTTCAAAGTCCTCTACCACATGACGAAGGCATTTCGGATCCTGCAATGCGATGTGATTCCGATTCGTCTTTGTGCCCCCTACACCTCCTGCAAGTTTGTTGCACTGGTAGTGAATCACCCTGTATATATATACATATATATAGTACAGTACAACGTCATTTCCTAAACCAGTTTTCAAATCTATAAAATATGGTGCTAAAACATTGGAAATAGTTTTATGGCATTTAATACTCTCTAATGTAGGACTGTCACAGCTCTTACTATCAGCAAAATTTGCACAAGACACTAAAATGACCTTTTTGATTTTTTTGATTGTGTGTATCCTGATATGAAGGGTGGCTCCCAGACATAAGCCCATCTCCACCTTTTACTCCTGTGAAAGCTCAGAACGTCTGCAAAACAGGCCTGAAAAAAGAGTCAGGTCATTTCGCCACCAGGGATTAACCAACACCTGGATCAACCATTCTCTGTGTGTGCTGTAATGCACAAATCCCGCACCTACCAGAAGTAGTGCTATACAGGTAGGTGCCAGCAATCCCGCCCCCAAGGCTGCCCAAACTTGGAGGCCAGCGAAAAAATAAAAAAAAAATAAAAAATAAAAAATTTAAAAAATAAAAAATAAATAAATAATAATAATAAAAAATAAATAAATAATAATAATAAAAAAAATTCCAACTAAGAACAATGTATACTTGTTGAAACAAAAGCAACATTATACAATTATTTACATGTAAATAGCAAATACATACACTTAGAATGACATTAACTTAACAATAACACTTAGAAACATTAACATTAACACTTAGATTAACATTATCTCCACTTAGAGTTCATCCACAAATGCAAGCCTGCATTTGGGTATCCAGGAGCAGAAGATCATCTCGCACTGTAAACAAGAAACATCCTATAAAGATGACATTACACGAAGTGTTCTGTTGTCAATTGTGCAGCACTTCCCTTAATTGGTATCCTGCAACAGATTTCTTAACTCCTGTCTTCTTTTAAAAACTTTGGCCGAGAGTTCCTGAAGCAAAGCAAAGATGTCTCACGTCTGAACCAAGAGAGGTAAATTATTCTCCGTGAGTTTTGGTAACCTATTTAGTAATTCCTGCCTATCTGAAGTATACAGTCCACATTCAAGGATGACATGTCTCCAAGATTCAACCTCACCGCACGAACAGGAGCGGTCAGGTTCTGTGTGTGTGTGTGTGTGTGTGTGTGTGTGTGTGTGTGTGTGTGTGTGTGTGTGTGTGTGTGTGTGTGTGTGTGTGTGTGTGTGTGTGTGTGTGTGTGTGTGTGTGTGTGTGTACTGTGTCGGGGTGGTTCCTAGGCATATGCCCACTCCACCTAGTACATTTAAAGAATACAGAAAACTGTAAAGTGGGCCTGATAGATAAGATAGCTAAGAAATAGAGTATCCAAAACAAGAAAAATTTTGAGATGTTTACAAATTTCAACGGTAGTATCTAAAATTAATACATCATTTTGTATAGGAAAGATTAAAACGTATTAAAGAAGTGTTTGTGTGTTTAGTGTGTTGTTAATGTCGGGTCACTTTGCCATCAGGAGGCAGCTGACATCAACAGCTGCCAACCGATGCCCGTCCCCGGCACATGGAGCCGGACCTGTTTCTACTATTGTTAGCTGTAGTGCCAAAGCACAATTCTACACCCAAAAGAGAAAGTGCAATACTATTGGGTGCCAGCTTTCCAGTCTTGGGCCGCCAAAACCCAAGAACCGAAAAAAAAAAAAAAAAAACCACCGTAATGGTACATACTCAGGAGCCCAAGACTTGACATAAAGCTTCCAGGTCTGAGGCTCCCAAGCCCAGATGCAATCAAGCAAAACTCTCAACATACACTGCCAGTTCATTTTCTGATAGGTTCCTTATAATTGATCTCTTAGAGAACACTGCAGCAGCAAAAACCTGCAATGCCTGAAAATTAGACACTCCGTTCACAAACTCCTGCACGTTGTTTTCAGCTAGATCGGGAATCAGTTCGAAAAGACGACGCCTCTCAACATTATAAAATGGGCAATGAAACAGTGTATGCAGCCAAGTTTCCGCCTCACCACAAGAACACCACGGATCTGGCTCCAGACCCCGTGAACATAATTTGTCTCAAAAGGACCCATTTCCTGTCAGCACATAGTTGGTGAACATTGAAGGACAAAACCACGACGAAACTGTTTTAGAAGTAGCAAAGTCCGCAGCAGGAATAATGTTCCTAGTTATTTCTCCCACCTCCGACGAAATCCACCGATTCCTCCAAATCTCTATTAGTTCATTCCAGATTCTAAGTTTCTCCTCCTTAACACTGGCATCCAGGTTGATGGAAATGTCCAAATAATTAGCAGGGATTTCTTTTCTCATAGCATATAACATTCCACGATATGCAATGTAGAGATCAAGAGGAATAGATCCAGCAATTACCTGTAGCGCAGTGGTAGATACCATCGTCGGGGCATGCAATAGGGCCAACAACATAGATCTTTGTAATGACATGAGTTTGTTTTTTATTTTTACTTTAATCACTGATCCCGACCACACACCAGCCGCATAAGCAACAATTGGCAGGAAGATAGTCTTGTAATACAATGACATCGTTCGTTTGTTAAGTCCCCATTCTTTTTTTGGAGATTCTAATCACCGAAGACGTGAATGAATCACACGGAGGTGTGATACGTGCAAATGGAATCCCAACCTATCATCCAGAATAACTCCTAGGTATTTAGTGCTCGACACAAAAGGAATTTGTCTTCCACATAACAATACTCTGGGCGGACGGTTATAATCAAAATGTTTTTTAAACACCATGAAGTTAGTTTTCTTAGATGAAATTTTTAATTTGTTTAAGGAGGCCCACTCAGAAAGGTCCTCCAGAACATCTCGTATCCTCTGCTCCAGCATCAATCTAGACCCACCAGGAACTCCAACAACCAGGTCATCCGCGTACGCCACCACCAAGCATCTTGAGGCACTAGGCCTATTCAGCCACTGATCAAAAACTGTGTTCCAAAATATAGGACCCAAAACAGATCCCTGCGGGCACCCTCGACTGATATATTTTCCAAACGTCAGATGTTTTGCACAGACCCTCACCAGCCTATCACAGAAGAACGAATTACTCCATATATGTATCTGTCACATCGAGACATTCTTAAGGATGTTAACACACTCTCCCACCACACAGAATCAAAAGCACCCTCAAAGTCCACAAACACAACCAAGACGTACTTCTCAGGAGAGGATTTTATGTAATTGATTAATGTCAAAATACTTCCTCAGTTGAGTGACCCCATTTAAAACCAAATTGACAATCCGAGGTAACATGACCTTCATTCAGCATATCAACAATTCGAGGAGCCAGCAACCTTTCAAACAACTTGCCAAGATTAGCCAAAAGAGAAATAGGTCTGTATGATCGAGGATCCCTCTTAGGTTTACCAGGCTTATGCAGGATCTTGAGCAGAGCAATCTTCCAAGATCTCGGAAACTTTCTCTCGATCAAACATTTGTTATACATTTTTAACAATATATGCGGACAAAGGTCAAAACATTTTATCAAAACTTTGTTTTCTATCAAGTCAAGACCTGGGCATTTCTTAACATTCAATTTAGCAATGGCTACTCCAAGTTCCGGGAGGGAAAAAAGACATATTTCCGACGAACCGACATACTCAGCATTATCCAGCCGGATTGTAGATTGATCTTCTGTGTCCAACTCTGACCTGTCCTGGGGAAAACGTTCCCTGACGATGTGCTCAACGGTATCATACCAGTTGTCAGTTTCCTCCCCATTGGCCACAACAGTGTTATATATTTCTCCATGTAGAAGTTTATCACGAGATATTCTATAAATCAGTCCCCAAGGATCTGAATTACCCACCTCTTTGAACAGACTCTGCCAACACTCAGTCTTAGCACGGACGATTTCCCTATGGTACTCTCTACGCAATGATTTATAATTCTCACTGAGCAATCGTACATCCTGCACTGACAAATGTCTACTTCGCTGCAGCACTCTCCTGGCTCTGTTTACCTGAGATCTTCGCTCAGTCAAAACCGGAGACCACCAAGGAACCGTGGCCGCTCTAAATTGTTTTCTAATTGTAGTCTGTAGCGTTGCCTGATAAAGATGATATTCAACATGAGCTACAAATTCCTCAGCGTTAAAATCGTTCAAAGATATTGCATTGTCATCATTGTAAATATATTTCAAGTAATTTCCGAATTTTTCCCAGTTTACCTTGTACATAGAGAATCTTTTTAAATTTCCAATACTAAAATTCCTTCGTACCGGCTCAGGGGCAACATAAAATGAAATAGCGTTATGATCGCTGTTTACCATGTCTGGATTTACATCCCAACTCAGAATCCTCCCATCATACCCTGAGGAAACAAGAGTTACATTTATGTTTGACTCTCCATTGCAAGTAGAAAATGTATAAGGTTTACCAGGTAGATTCTGGACACTGAGATTATGTAGCAAAATCATATCCTCCAAGAGAGAACCCCGAGAATCCACCACCCCGCTGTGCCAAAAACCAGATTTAGCATTCAAATCAGCCGCCAGAATCAATCCACGCTCCGCAAACCTCGAGGAAATAATATCTATATGATGTAATGAAACTTGAAAATCGTCCGCAGGAGAGCAGTATGCAGAAACCAGGCAAAAGGAAAATTCCATCAATGACACTGAAACGCAAACAACGTTCGCGGAACATTCCCCAGTAACGGCGGTCAACACAATGTCCTGATTGAATACCACTATCGCAGACTTGGGAGGGGCATCCGAAGCAGCAACCACTCTACATGAAGTTGGATATCCAAGGACTTTATAGACAAGTCCTCCCACTTGAACAGAATAATATGGCTCCTGAATGCACACCAAATCAAAGCAGTTTTCAATAGCAGCCACTCGGATTTCGTCAGCTACAGCTCTAGACCTTTGTGCGTTAATCTGTAAAATTTTTAGACACTTTTGATTTGCAAAATTATCTGTGGTAAATTCCAGATTATTTTTCCTATTCATTGTAAGTTCTCCTGTCCGTCATTTCCACAGCTCTAATGTATTCCGGACATTTGCTGTCTCGTACCGAGTGATCACAACCTCGACCTCTCCTCTTGCAGTTAATACATTGAGGGGGACTGTCCTTATTAGGACATTCAGCATAAACATGACCACTGTTAGCACAATGACCACAGGACACCGAATTGTGAGAACATGTCTGAAAAGAGTGACCATACCCAAGACAGCGAAAGCACTTATTAACTACTGTAAATTTTCGGAAGCGATGTGATCCAAAACCCAGAAAAATCCTGTCATTATTAAATAAATATTTGTATAGACGTGGACTAAATCCGATAATCCAATTTGTTACCTTAGATCCTGAACCCGAATTAAACCTAACGGAAACTCCCTAGTTTACACTTTCTTGAGTAATGTTATAATCCTGGAAGTTTTTATAAAATAAATCCTCCAAGATGTCTTCTTTAGTAAGCTCTTTGGGGACTCCATAAATCAGAATGATTGGGTTCGAAAATTTAGGCTTCTCAACAGACAATCCTGCCTGCTTTAAGGATAGAGTGTCAGATATTTTACTGGCTTCATCCTGGCAAGTTGTCTCAAGTAAAACTGCTTTGTTTCTTAAAAGTTGAATGTTTTTGATCTTCATATTTTTATGTTCCTTGTTGATCGCCTCCGTCACAATAGATTTCACGTCCTGGCTCGAGGCAATCTCAGAGCCCTCAGAAGGACGAAAGATGACAATATTATTTGGATCGGATTGACCCTCCGAACAGGCCTGCCAGAGCTCTCCCAACCCTCCGAGGATTCCAATACATCTGGTTCATTGACTTTAGAAGAGCCTCCCTTGACAATGTCTGCAAACGATTTAGAACTAGGAGCCAAACTCCTAGACCATGACTGTTTTTTCATCAAGCTGTCGAAATGTCCAGCACGAATCTCAAACTCCGCCGAACGAACTTTCAGGCGTTCATTATCTATGAGTCGTGCTGAGGTTACAGCCTCCAAGTCCGTCCACAGACCGTAGATGTGATTTGAAGCTGTTTTTGTAATTTTACTGGAATCAGATGACATAAACTCTGTAAGGGCCTTTCTCATCCTAGATACAGCCGAGTATACCACGGATGCCTCCAACGATCCTCCCAAATTTAATCCTTCTGTAAATGAGGAACCCAAAACTGAGTCGCCTCCCTGGTTTACACTTGCATTCTGATTATTATCTCTGCTTACCCCCTTTGAACGAGCCTCAACTGCAACAACCGCAGTTTCCCCAGAAGTGGAAGGCTCTACAGGAAGAACTGGGGGGCTAGCTACTCTGTTCTTAGTTGAACCGATCTCAGGTATTACTGTTTTTTTGCTTTTATCCTTGTCCCCATAAGACCCAAGCTTAGGGGTCAAAGGAATCTTACGACTTTTCAATGTTTTGAACACTTCTGGAGATTTAACCACAGGGGACTCAGAGTCAGAAGATGTACCCCCTTCAGAATCTTCTCTTACTTCTGTTACCTTATCAGCTGTTTTATTTGAGTTGTCCTCATCATTTTTATCTGTTACAACAGGTATTTTATTTTTATGCTTGTGACCCTTAGTACTGCCCTTAAGTGTTTTAACAGTACTTTTTCCCTTGTGTTTTTTGAGGGGTTCCGGTTTATCCCCAGACTCGCCAGAAGACACTCCCTCCACTTCAGAATCCTGTGTTAGTTCCTTGTTAGGTTCTGTATCCATTTTTGTGTGTATGTGTCTTAAATGAGACAAAGACCAAGCTACTTAAAATCTAAGTGTCCTCTTCCTCCTGAAATAAAATATCTTATTTTATATGATCCTCTTCTTCTTGACCGTCCTGTTAACAAATTCGCTTACTTCTCTCCTAAAATAAAAACTAATCCAATTTAAATATATATTTCCTCTATTATTTGCTGGATGAAAATCAACATGGAAGTTTTGGATTTTACAAAACTCAGGTTTTATAACTCAGCTCCTAATCACTAGATGGAGCTGAAAAATATCTAAAAAAATAAGTAATTGGCCAAAGATTTGACCCTCCAAAGATGAGTTCCTCAATCCCAATAGATAAGGAGATTTTAAAGTTTGCCAATATCAGCCCAAAACAAGCCCACCGTAAATCCTATGTTAACCTATGGGAAAATATTCCTCCATAGGAAAACATTAAAAATTCAAATATTTTTGTCAAAATTCCACTTAATATTGTGTAAATGCCACAAGTAGATGTCACTATTCCTGTTATGGGGTATCCCTGGACACATAAAAAAGAATTAAAGCCAGGCTGTCAGATTCAAATGAAAAGGACAAAATTTCTGTACGTATTCCATTTTTAAATCATTACTAACCTTTAACACAAGAAAGCATTGTCGCTTGACGCTTAATGGCTCATCTGCTGTGTTTTTCAATAAAACTTAGCTGTTGTTATACCCCTATAGTATTTGCACTATATTTTGAATCATCTCAATCTACTTTCTGAAGTAGATTGAGCCAGTTTTTAAATCTATTATCGTTAAGCCACTTTACACGAAAGTTCTGAGAATAGTTTTTATGCATTTTTTGGAAGGGTATAGTAAAATGTATAAATATTAAGAGTACCCGAAACAGATTGATTGAAAAAAAGGTTCTGTAATTGACCTACTCTCTGTCAGAATGAGATCCTACATTGCATTGCATTAAAAGTAACACCTCCTTACTATGGCAACGAAGCGATAATTCAATCCCTATGAGACTGAGAAGCTGCACTACACACAAAAGGAATACTGTATTGTTTTTACTATGGAAGGTAATTAGCATTAGCATTAGCATTAGTAGAGGCATATGATGCAAGAAAGCAAGCTTATTTAGCATCAGTCAAAAAAAAAAAAAAAAAAAACCACTCCCATTTCACCCCTCCGTTCGTTCGAAATACCTGTCCAGTTGAGCTTTAAACTTGTTTAGGCTATCAACTTCAACAACAAGTGATGGAAGTCGGTTCCACCAACCAACCACCCGCTGGCCAAAGGCAAATTTCCGCACATCTATCCGACATCCGTCCTTCCTCAATTTGAATTTATGTCCTCTGAGGTGATTATTCTGAGCAAGACGAAGAATCCCATGGGCATTGAGTATGCTCAAACCATTCAAAGCCTTATACACCTCTATCAGATCACCTCGCCGGTGCCTAGTCTCCAGACTCTGTAATTTGCAAAACTTAAGTCTTTCTTCGTAAGAGCAACCCTTTGTTCCATTCACTAATCTTGTTGCCCTTCTCTGTACCTGTTCCAGCAGCTCTACATCCTTCTTGAAATGAGGCCTCCAGACCTGTATACAGTACTCAAGATGTGGCCTAACCATTGCCTTATACAAGGGAATAATCACCTCCTTATCCCTGCTAGAAAAATTCCTGTATATCATTGACAAGACACCATGAGCTACTCTTGCAGCTCGTCTGCACTGCTCAGAGAACTTCATATCTGCCTGCACAATTACCCCCAGGTCCTTTTCATTCTCCACCACTGTCAGTGTAGTACCGCAGAGTTGATAGTTGCTCTGGGGTTACTGTTTCCCATATGTAGTACTTTACATTTGTCAATGTTAAACTTCATTTGACACCTCTCAGCCCATCTGTTCAACCTTTCCAGATCCTGTTGCAGCAGCATAGCGTCAGTAGTGTCCTTAACGACCCTGCCAACCTTTGTATCATCTGCAAACGTGGACATTAAACTTGATATCCCATCATCAATATCATTCATAAACACCGAAAACAACAACGGACCCAACACTGAACCTTGAGGAACTCCACTAATAACATTAGTCCACGTTGAGCAGTGTCCATTGAATACCACTCTCTGTCTTCTGCCACTCAACCATCCCCTTATCCATAGCAGCAATTTGCCTCCAATGCCACACTGCTCCAATTTGTGCAGCAGTCTTCCATGTGCAACAGTATCAAAAGCCTTTCTAAGATCCAAATATATAATATCAAAGTTATTCCCTGCATCCAGTTCTTTTGTGACTACATCATAGTATCCAATCAAATTGGTCAGGCAAGACCTGCCCTTAACAAAACCATGCTGCGTCTGAGCTATAACTGAATTCTTGTCTAGATGATCCTGCAGTGCTTCTTTAACCAGTGCCTCCATTAATTTACCTGGAACAGAAGTTAAACTAACAGGTCTATAATTACTTGTGTCAGCCTTTGATCCTCCTTTGTGAATTGGGGTTACATTTGCACATCTCCAGTCTATGGGTACCTCCCCTGAGTCCAAAGAAGCTCTCATAATTATGGCTAGGGGTTTGCATACTTCCTTTTGCTGCCTCCTTTAATATAACTGGATAGATCCCATCCACCCCAGGTGCCTTTTTAATTAATTTGCATTTTGCATGTTTTCGCTCTACTGACTGAAGAGAGGGCGAAAAAATAATAAAAAAAACGACATGTTTAGAAACTCGAACATTAGTTTCTAAAGATAGCTAGAAATATGAGAAAGTAGCAAAAATGCACCAAGATGCAAACTGCTCTAAACAACCCAAATATAACTAAAAGTGACTAAATTTAGCAACAAGCCTCATTTCACAACCCTGAGGTAAGAATCCTCCCCAATGCAACCACTAAGGATAATCATAAAGAAAAGAAAAAAAAAAACCGCCACCACTGCAGGTGAAAATTGCAGTCTACATTTTAAGATTTTTGCGGTTTTGCGTCACCCGTGAAAAGCATACAACTAGGAGCATATATAGTTTGTGTCCCATTGAAATTACAGAAGTTCTAGCACTCCAAGGGGCCTAATATTACTTGGTTATGCAGCTGGTCAGGATTTTCTTCATTGTTGGCACAGAGGTGATTTGTCTGTACTTTGCTGGGTTTATGCTTAGTTTTCAGATATGTGTCAAGGTGCCTTACCATCTAGGTGAACTACTTCACTGTATACTGCTGAATTCTTGTACCACTAGATATGAATGTTATCTATTCCTTAGAGAAGATCATTAAAGAATAATAACTGGTGTAATGGCAAGCAATATGTTGGCGAAATTCAAGATGGCGTAGATAGCGTGAAAGGAATGGCCGCCAGATGACACTAAGGTTGTTTTTGGGTTTTAATTTCTATTTTTCTCAGTAGATAACGCAGCCGGTAATTTAGTATTTTATTTATTAGGAGTTAGTTTTTATTTTGTTCACTAGATGGCATTAGTTATTTATTAACATTTATGTGGATTCGTTTGTGGGTTCTGGTGGTTGCTCGTTGGTGATGATTCCTTAAGGCTATGAACCCGTGATAGTCCAGGAAAATTCGAATGTGTTCATACGACTTTTCGCGATTCTGGAACGAGCAATACATTAAACATACATATATTTCAGAATGGGAATTTTTAGTGCTGAAAATTTCTTTTATTGACAATTTCGTGACATTCAATCGCTATGATATTCCATGGCTACACGGTATGAACATTACGTCAGATCTGGGACCCCTTCAATACTACAGTGACGGACAAAAAGAAAAAACTGCATTACCTTTAAAAAAGTAACATTTGTAGTGAAACACAAAAGATATTGTTTGATTTCTGTCATTTTGTTTGTCGCAAAGCAAAGGTCATTCACATATTACCTCAGGGGCTCACCATTATCATATCATCATTCTTCTCTTTCTTGCTTCCTACATCTCTCTCTCTCCCTCTGTCTCTCTCAGGGTAACACGGAATTTTTTTTTTTTTTTTGGCTTGTGCAGCATAAGCCTCAGGCTTCCTTGCACCTTATGTCTAATAATAATAATAACGCTTCTATTACATCAGACAGTGATTGCAAGGTATTGCATCAGCAGTTTCTGTAATTACGGTGTTGGAAGGGTATACACACTCATTAGTTCCTGTTTGCGGAGGTGTATGCATTGCTCCTCATGTTCAGTTGACACAAAGAAAAACAAGTGCAGGTTCTTGTCCCAGGAACAGCTTTCTACTCGTGCCATCGCTCATAAAATAGGTTGCCACTAGTAAACAATATTCCGCGTGCTGAATTTAAATCGTAAAACCGGTAATGTTAAAAGAAGACTTGGATCGGACCATAAGGGAGTGACTACGCTTTCCTAAGGTAGATATTTAAAATGGCTATGTCTTCGTAATCGCCTGGCTAGTGCTCCTGAGATAAAATTGAACTCTGAGATGGCCTCATGTTGAAACAAGTGCACGTACTGTCCAAAGACGGCTTTCGGAATGTGGTCTGCATGCCTATCGGCGCAAGAAGAGGCCTTTATTGACCCAACATATGAGGAAGAAGCAATTTCCTTGGGCTAAAACGCATGTTTTGTGGACACTGCCGAACTTCTTTCTTTACCTACCTCCTGGCAAATTTTAATCATTTTTGAATGTGGGAAGGCCATACTACAAGCGAGTAACAAACAAAAAACCAAACTATTATATTAGGGTTACTCGGTAATTGCTTACATATACCCATGTGGGATATATGTAAACCCTTCAAGGGCACAAAAGGTGATATAGTTGTACACGTTGGCACTAATGATATTAAGAGTAGGAGACCGGCAGAATTACTTAACAAGTACAGGTCACTGTTAAAAAAAAAGCCGTGAATTACGGTTAGATTTGAAGGTGTCTGCAATTCTGCCCAGATATGATAGGAGGGAGATATGACGAGAGCCTTTTTGATCAATTCGGCACTGGAAAAATTGTGCAACACTCAATGGGTAGAATGATTTTCAGCCTGGTCTGTACTTGTTAGCAGGAGAGACTGCTTTTAGAGGGATGGGATACACTTAAATAGAAAGGGTGCAAGAATGTTTGCTGATGCTATCGAGGCAGTGTTAGGTGGGTCGGAAAACTGCTAGCTTGGGGGGTTACAAGGACAAATAGATTAACAGTAGCCACTGGCAGAGGTGAAAGTGATTCTTGCACTGCTTCTATTGGAATGAGCAGCAGCCAGGAAAACAAGATGCAGGATATTTCAGAGACTGCTGGGAATCATTGCAGTACAAGTAAACACATGGTTTGTGTTAGAGTAGCAAAGAACAGGAACAGGAGCATCTATACTTGCGTTTACACCAATGCAAGGAGTTTGGTAAATAAATTTGATGAATTTGAGGAATTTCTCAAAATATGAAAGGCAGATATTGTAAGGATATCAGAGACGTGGTGTCACATAGATATAAGAAATGCAGAACTGGAATTTGGGGAGTACAATGTGTACAGAAAGAATAGACAGGTTAGGAAGGGAGGACGGGTTAGGCTATTAGTTAAGAAACACATAAAATCCAATGAAGTGAAGCCAGTCGAAATCGTTGGACAGTGCAGTGTCGAGTCAGTTTGGTGTGACATAAGCATTTGGAGATCAAAATTGAGAGTAAGAGTGTGCTATAGGTCTAAGGAGTCTGATGAATATAATAAGAAACTGTACAGGGAAATACAGTGGGCCAGTAAATCAGAGAGTCTTATAATTGGGGATTTTAATTTCCCATATATTGACTGGAATTTGTGGGTTGGTGACTCACACACTAGCCAGGCTTTTGTGGATTTATTGGATAATTGTTTTCTACATCAGAATTTTCGGGAGGCAACTAGAGGAAGTACTACACTTTATTTGATTATCAGTAGTGATTCTCCGTGTATTAAGAATCTGCAGATAAAGGAACCACTAGGTGGCAGTGATCACGCTGTGCTGAAGTGGGATTTACACAAAGAGGTAACTACCATCAGGGGTAAAGGGAAGGGTTTTTGCTTTCGTAAAGGCGACTACGATGATCTGAGACAATATTTAAATTCTATACAGTGGGACCAATTGATGATGTTACCAACAGCAAATTCAAAATGGGAAGCGTTCAAAGAACTTATCTTGGAAGCTACTAAGCTTTATACCAACTAAGAAATATTGTTCAAGGTTTAGGCCTAAATAGACGTCAGAGGAACGAATGAGACATATGGCAGAGAAGAAAAATGCAAGATACAAATAAATTAATGGGTGACATGGAAGCCTATGATAGATATAAGCTGGTAAACTAGTCACAAAGGAGATTAGGCAGGCAAAGGCAGATTTCAGTGAGAAATCCTTGGCAAAGGATGTAAAGTAAAATAGAATAGAGTTCTTTAACTATGTAAACTCTGGAAGGAAAGGCATGAATCAAATCGGTCCACTGGATATTCATGGTTCAACTGTTCAGGATCCTGCTGAGGTGACTAAAAACGAAAAGTATTTTGAATCTACATTCACACATGAGGAGTTATTCAGGAAGGGGAATGCCAGAGTTGAAGTAAACTCTGGCAGTGAGCTAGATGATTTTATAATAACTGAGAGTAAAGTGGAGGAGAAATCGTTAAGGATAAACATAAAAAAGGCACCCGGGGTGGATGGGATCTATCCAGTTATATTAAAGCTCATGGTGTCTTGTTAACAATATACAGGAATTTTTCTGGCAGTGGTAAGGAGGTGATTATTCCCTTGTATAAGGCAATGGTCAGTCCACACCTTGAGTACTGTATACAGTACTCAAGGTGTCTGGAGTTCTCATTTCAAGAAGGATGTAGAACTGCTGGAACGAGTACAGAGAAGGGCAACAAGATTAATGAATGGAACAAAGGGTTGCTCTTACGAAGAAAGGCTTAAATTTTGCAAATTACAGTGTCTGGAGACCAAGCACCGGTGAGGTGATCTGATAGAGGTGTATAAAGTCTTGAATCGTTTGAGCATGCTAAATGTCGATGGGATTCTTCCTCTTGCTCAGAATAATCACCTGAGAGGGCATAAATTCAAATTAAGGAAAGACAAATGTAGGATAGATGTGCGGAAATTTAGCTTTAGCCAGCGGGTAGTTGGTTGGTGGAACAGACTTCCATCCCTAGTTGTGGAAGGTGATAGCCTAAAAATTTAAGGCTCAGTTGGACAGGTATTTCGAACGAACGTCGGGGTGAACAGGGAGTGATTTTTTTTTTTTTTTTTGGCTGATGCTGCATAGGCTTGCTTTCTTGCATCATATGCTTCCACTAATGCTAATGTGTCTTGGTATGTAAATTGCGTGTGTTCTCTGTTCGATTTGTCTGTTTTGCTGGTCAAAAAACGCCGGTTTTTGAGGGAAAAACCTTGCTATCTCCGCCTGAGGCTGACTAACTCAGCCAAGGAGTGAAAACCCGGGCCTTTTCCATCCATTGGAGGGGAGACGGTGTCGATACCAGTTTGCTACCACGCAGACATTACAAGCGAATAAATATATCTTTAATTTCGTTATAGAAGGCCACGTCGCAGCCATAGCGAGAAGGTGAAGTCATATTTCACGTGACCAAGTGAAGTCATATTTCACGTCGCCCCATTTGTAAATTGAAAAATTTACAAATTATAAAAATTTACAAAATTTGACTGAGAATTGTGGCCTCTTTGAAAACTCTTAAACTGGGGAGGACCTCACATACGTGTTTATTTTAGGATTTGGATGTTTATTTTCCTAGCCAACACTATGATTTTCGCCTGTTTCCGTTGTCGCTGCCATATTGATTCTGCTAAGGAACTGTAATCCTCGAACGGTAGGGATGACAATGCAATGTTTGATAAACAGTTGCAAACTCAGGGAAGGCCTGTATTGAATCGTGATTCTGATCTAATTCTGCAAATGCAAATAATGTACATAATTTAAATCCTAAAACAACCTTGGTCAAATTAGGGAACCAAATACATTCTTAGCAGACTCCTCCCTGATTCTCTCTTCCCTTACACAGTCATGTTTGGAGGGAGATCGAGAGGGGTTGCCAAATAATGAAAAACTTGTAAATGTCATTCTTGGTGACAATCCCTCTGCTGATAGTAAATTGTCAGCTAAATCAGCTGACAATTCAGATAACATAAACTTTAAAGAAGGGGGTTCTATTGAGGCGTCTTCAAGTGATATTGAAGATCCTAATTCTTGAAAATCCTAATTCTTCTGAAGCATTTATAATGGATCCCTCATATCACAGTATTGTCAAAATCAGAAAGAAACTCTCAGGTTTGCTGTCATGTGAGGGAAACAGAGTTACCAAAAGTGGTAAACATAATAATGGATAAATGGTTAAACCTGGAAAGTGTTGTAACGGCATTCCTCATAGAAAATGAAAGGTGGAGCGAGCGCAGTCAATAATGAATAAATATTACAGCAAATCTATTGGAACGAGTAATCCATTCTTTCTCCGCCTTGGGTCCTCCGTCACCACATGGTAACATGCCCTCTACATCGTTTGCTAAATGCCTGTCTAAACCTACTGATAGTTTGGATACTTAAATAAGACCTAAGCCTAAAGTTGTTAATCAAGTTCTTATTCTGACGAGCCTTATATCGCGAGACTTGAATATTTTGAGCATTTATAAATACAGAAAACAACAATGGACCCAACACTGAACCCCGAAGGACTCCCCTAATGACATTAGTCCACGAAGAGCAGTGTCCATTGATTACTACTCCCTGTCCTCTCCCACTCAACCATCCCTTTATCCATAGGAACAATTTGCCTCTAATGCCACACTGCTCCAATTTGTGCAGCAGTCTTCCACGTGCAAGAGTATCTAAGGCCTTTCTAAGATCCAAATATATGATATCAAAGTTATTTCCTGCATCCAGTTCTTTGAGACCACATCCTAGTATCCAATCAAATTAGTCAGACAAGACTTCCCCTTAACAAACCCGTGCTGTGTCTAAACTATTACTACAGTCTTGTCTAGGTGATCCTGTATCACCTCTTTTACCAGTGACTCCATTATTTTCCACGGAACAGAAGTTAAACTAAGAGGTCTTTTGCACCCCGTTTGTGAATTGTGGATACATTTGCACGTCTCCAGTCCATGGGGACCTCTCCTGACTCTAAGGATGCTCTCATAATTATGGCTAAGTGTTTACTTACTTCCCTTGATGCCTCTTTCAATATAACAGGATAGATCCCATCCACCCTAGGTGCCTTTCTTATGTTTATCCTCAACAATTTCTCCTCCACTTTCCTCTCAGTTATTACAAAATCATCTAGCTCACTGTCAGAGTTTAATTCACCTCTAGCATTCCCCTCCCTGAATAACTCCTCATGTGTGAATGTAGATGCAAAATACTCATTTAGTTTGTTAGTCACCTGAGCAGGATCATGAACAGTTGAACCGTCAATATACAGTGGACCAATCTGATTCATTCAATTCCTTCTACAGTTTACATAGGTAAAGAATTCTTTGCTGTTTTCCTTTGCATCCTTTGCTGCCTAATCTTCTTTGGGACAGACCAGCTTCTATCTATCATAGGCTTTCAACCATTAATTTTTATGTATGCCATGCATTTTTCTTCTCTGCCACATGACTCATTAGTTCATCTGACATCCATTTAGGCCTAAACCTTGAACAATATTTTTTAGTTGGTATGTAAAGCTTAGTAGCTTCCAAGATTAATTCTTTGAATGCCTCCCATTTTGAATTTGCTGTTGGTAACGTCATCAGTTGGTCCCACCGTATAGAATTTAAATACCGTCTCACACCACAAATTCGTCTTTACGAAAGAAAAAATCCTTCCATATACCCTTCCATATTCCAAAAACCTTTCAAAAAACCTTATAAGTTCGCTCTGCAAGATTTGCAGTCATTCCTTGCTTGTATCAGGATGGCGAGTTACGTGCAGTTGACGCGACGAAGAAAGTGTACTATTGTTGCTTTACGTGGGGAAGGATGTTCTTCCCGTCTTATTGCTTATAGAGTGTCTTGTAATCAGTCGACAGTCAATAGATTTCTTTCCAAACTCAAGAATGGTGGTTCTGCTGATAGGAAAAAAGGAATGGGATGCAAACGAGTCTATACGCCAAAATAGGACCGGGTTTTGAAGCGATTATGCCTTAGAAATGGTAAAGCTTCTTCGTCTGAGCTGAAAAGAGAATGGGTTTTCTTCTGACTCTTATTGCACTGCTAGAGGAGTGGTAGCAAGTGCAGTAAAAGTGAGAAGACGCCTCTTTAAAAATTGAATTGTAGCCCGTCATTCTAAGAAGTCCCTCCTCACACAAAAAATGAAAAAGGCCAGATTAATTTTGTGTAAGGAGCATGTCAAATGGACCTCCCGAGCCACTGAAATTAGTTATTTATTCTGATGAGAAGAAATTCAACCTGCATGGCTGTGATGGCAGAAAAACAATTCGCCGTAGACATGGGGAAGAATACCATCCACACTGTGTAGTGTCGACAGTGAAATTCATTGCCAGCCAAATTTTATGCGGGTGCATTTCGTATCGTGGTGTAAGTCACCTGCAGTTTAGGAAAGGTTCCTTAAATGCCAATGGAAAACTGACTATATTGGAAGGCAAATTACTGCCAACCGTTAGAGACCATTTGAACCTGCCAAGTGACTGCTTCTTTGAGGACGACTCTGCTCCTTGTCTTCGGACGAAAAGTGTAAGTAGGAACTTCTGTAGTTACTTTATCTCCATTTCTGCATTACAGGTTCGACAGTAATGTGTTTACATTTCTTTCAGGTGAAAAATATGGTTGGAAGAACAGTCGATTTCAACCCTTAGCTAACCAGGAAACAGCCAGACCTGAGTCCTAAAGAGAACTGTTGGCATCGTGTTGAATCTGTAGTTACCAGAAAGAAACAAAGACCGTTCGTGAACTTCAGGAAGCCATATTTCGTATTTGTAACCACGAACTATCAGTTGATTATCTTCGGAAATTGATCTTGTCAATGCGACGGTGTGCTGCTGTCATCAGGGCCAGAGGCGGTTCAACTAAATATTAGTTTGCACTTGGTGAACTTTTCTTTTTGTTTTCCATTTGAAATGATAAACTGAAGCAAATTGAGGGCTTCTGATAATATTTCAGCCATAATTGTCTTGTTTACCAAAACTGTTGTATAAAGGTTGCAAATGCTCATTTTGGACTATTTTGACAGCATCTGTCAAATAATATTACTTAGCTTTGCCTTAACTATTAATAAATATTTTTCGTTTATATTTCTAATGTGATGTCATGAATGTAACCTACCATCGCGAAAATGGGTTAGAAATGTAACATTCCTAAGTGATGCACTTTCTTTGAACACCAATGTTTATTTTTGTATCCTTTACTGCTGCTTTGTGCTTTAGGTGCTTTATGCTTTATGCTTTGTGCTTTATTTTTACCTATGAACTGAAACCTCTGGTATCTAAACTCATGATTAAGTATAGGTATGATTTATTATTATTATTGTTGCTCTTATAATATATCTCCCTGATTGGGGAATTCCACTCTGTGACAGGTACTGCTACCAAGTACACAGGGTGATTGTAATGTCCGGTGTTAATGTTGGTCGAGGAACTCTCTGATTATCCTACAGGTGTTCAGGATTGCGACTTTCTGGATTCCTTGTGGGTGTTCTTTGGGAGACCTATTGCTACCATGTAGGGTCTTTGTCACCCTACCGGTGACACGATGATCGTGATGGTCGTTACTTCTTGTATTTACCACATCTCCTTGACCTCACATCTCAGGTTCGTGCACTTCCTAATTTTTTCCTCCTGGGTTTTCTGGACATTTAAATTGTTGGGCACCGCTATGTCAATCAGGTAGGCAGCCTTTTCGATCTTGTCTACAAGGGGTACGTCCGGTCTATTGTGCGGGATGAGGTTATCGGTTATTTTCGCCCGGTCCCAGTACAGCTTGTGGGTTGAGGTCTCTATTACTACCTGGGGTTCGTACGGTCCCAGTACTGCTTGTTGGTTCGGGTCTCCAGTAGTTCCTGGGATTCGTACTTGTAATCTGGTTCACTTTCTTGGATCAACTGGTATTTTCTTGCTAGCTTCTGATGCATTATCCTGGATATTTGCTCGTGTCTGTGAGTGTACTCAGTCTGGCTGATCACCTTGCATTCTGCAGTGATGTGTTTGACCGTTTCTGAGGCCAGGTGGCATCGTCAATATGCGTCATCGGACACTCCGGGCTCCTTGGCAATGTATTTTCTATAGGTTCTAGCGTTGGTTACCTGGTCTTGGATGGCGAGCATGAATCCCTCGCCATTGCATTGATTCCAATGCATGGCTCATGAGCGTCCAGCTCATGAGCCATGCATTGGAATCAAATTTATGCATGTGATCTTGAGGGAGATGATTGTAGTGTCTGCCATCGAGTTTCTTCTTTGCCCATCCTTCTAGCTTCGTTTGTGTCCCCTGGTTGGGAGGGGGACGCCTCACATAGGATGAGTCGGGTAGACCGCTTGTTTATCATCCTTATGGCTTGGTGGAGTGCTGCTGTTTGTTTCTAGTAGCAATCTTTCAGATTAGCAATCGGTGTTTTCTATTGCTCGATGACGTCTTTCAGGCCCCTTCCTTCTTCTTTCCGAGCAATTGTTAATCTCTCCACGACTGACTTCGGGTGGTGTTGGCGGCTCTTGGTCATCATTGTCTTTGTCTTTCTCATGATATCCTCCAGCTCGGTGTTAGTTCAATTTATGACCCTGAAGTGTGTTAGCACTGAGACTGCATAGATGTTCATGGCTTGAACTGTGTTTCCTCAGTTCAGCTTTGCTTTCAGCAGGTTTCTGAGTCCCTGATGGTATTTTTCGGCCAGACAGGCCTTAATTTCCTTTTGTTGCAACTGCTGAGCCTGCATCATCCCCAAGTATTTAGAAGTAACGACCATCACGATCATCGTGATGGTCGTTACTTCTTGTATTTGCCACATCTCCTTGACCTCACGTCTCAGGTTCGTGCACTTCCTAATTTTTTTCCTCCTGGGTTTTCTGGACATTTATATTGTTGGGCACCGCTATGTCAATCAGGTAGGTAGCCTTCTCTCTCTCTCTCTCTCTCTCTCTCTCTCTCTCTCTCTCTCTCTCTCTCTCTCTCTCTCTCTCTCTCTCTCTCTCTCTCTCTCTCTCTCTCTCTCTGCAATGGCTTCGATCTCTTTATCACTGCAACTGGTAGTTTCGGCCGACTAATTTCCCTGGTGCAATCCGTGGGTCATGCATTTGTCTAGACCAAATTCCACCCTAATATCATTGTTGAACTATTCGGTGATCTGGAGTAGTTCCTGGTGTTGTTTTCGGTTCCTGCGTAGAGTTTTACGTCATTCCTGTACAGATTCAGGCGGGTGTACAGGTTCTTCTTCCTTCTTTGAGTTATATCCGGGCCGTATTTGCTGCTGCTGAGCATGGTATATAGCCGATTAAGTACTAGACAGAAGCACAGTGGTTTGAAGGTATCTTTCTGAAAGAATTCTCTACTGATGGGGATTGGCCTGGTTGTGATGTTCTCGACCTTAATGGAGGTACTCCTTAATGGTGTTACTTAAAAGGAGGTACTCCTTAATGATGGTATTATTATTATTATCCATATGGTGCAACGAAGCCTGAGGCTTTTGCTGCACCAAAAAAAAAAAAAAAATTCTGAGTTACCCTGAGAGAAAGAAGATATTAGCCCTCCTCAAGCAATGAGAGTAAAGTAAACAACGATATTACATATAGGGGTGTAGGTATTAGAATAAGATACGTAATTAAATAGCATGAATAGTATAGTCGCAGAGTAGTAGATTTAGTGATATGTAGTCTGTGGGTATAGTGAAAAGGTGCGAAGCAAAAGGGAATAAAGAGCCTCAGTAAATATTGATTCAGGAATATGGTTAAATAGTCAAATAATAACAACTGAAATGGAAATATTTTAGATATGTAATAAATATATAAATTACAATCTATGAAAATACTGAAATTCATGTCGAAAGTGATAACTTTGCACATGTTCGGAATTGTGGCGCTGCAATTAGTATTTGCACTTCTCTAATGTGTGGCGGTCTATTTCGAACGTAATTTCCTTTATCCCATACCATGAATGGTTAGTGATTCTTATACGTTAATTAGTAATATTGCGATTTATAATTAACCAAAATTAATGCTACGAGTTATAATTAGTTAGAATTAAAAATATGATTAATTGGAATTAAAAGTATAATATAATTAAATTGCATTATGATTTGTAGATAAATCTTTACATACTGTACGTACCTAGATATCGCTGCTATTAAGTGCAGGAAATTAAAAACAATATCGTAAAATTTTAGGTCGAGAAAAAAAAATGGGGGGGGGGGGATTAATATCTAATTTTAATGCAAATAGTGGGCGACATCGTCAGATACTGGAGACCAGTGGTTTTCAACCTTGTTGTAATAACGGCACCCGTAAGTAATTTATTTTGTTTTTCGGCACCCATACTCAATTTTCTGCCTGTTAGATCCGATTCTCTCTCTCTGTGTATATATATATTATGTGGTTATTCCGTTTAGATGTATGTATTCTTTTAGATTTGCGTTAATGCCATTGTATTTTTGCCATAGGCTAATTGTACATTATACGCGCCAGTATATACTGTATTCGTTTAATTGTAGATTATTACCGATTATTGGTGTTTTTCATATAGATATTAATGTTCACACAGATTTGTAATCAAGTTATCCTAGTTTGGTTATCTTCATTCCATATGGCCTATACATTTTGAGTTAATTATACTTTTATCTTAACTCAAAATGTATAGGCCATATGGAATGAAGATAACCAAACTAGGATAACTTGATTACAAATTTGTATGAACACTAATACCTATATGAAAAACACCAATAATCGGTAACAATCTACAATTAAACGTATACAGTGAAACTTCCCTTTAACGGACAGCCATGGAGAATGAAAATCTGTCCGTTAGAGAGAGGTGTCCGCTAACAAGAAGTCTGAGGGAGAAAAAAAAAAGAAAGAAAAATCGTTAAACGTTTAATGTAAAATTAAATTAAAATATATACAGATTTTGCACAATATTTTTGTAAATAATATACATACAATTGTGCTATGCATATTATGACTTTATCTTAAGAAAAATACATACAGTAATCACTTATTTTTTTCTGCACCTTCTTCCGGCTGATAATTTTGTTTTCAACATTTGTGTGGAGTGAAGAAACCATCGAAAGTCCTTCAGTATCTTCTTCAGCGACAAAAAACATTTTTAAACGATTGATTTGTATGAGCGCTTCTTCTATTTTCATCAGTGGTTCGTCGTTAATATGTTCTTCGACAGAATGACCTCCTTCCATTTCTTCATCCTCATGAGGAACTTCTTGAAAAATATCGATGATAATGTCGTTGATATCTGGAGCACCATCTTCTGTAGTGGGGTTCGAGTCTATATCTTTGTAGCCAGGGTCACTTGTAGCAGAAATATCGTACATTATCAATAGATGTTGAAGTTCTTGTTCTTCTTGGTGCTCCACATTGCTGTTCACAACTTTAATTTTTGCGTTTGAGAAGCCAGACTTTACAAAACAGTTCAAGACAGTTTGTTTTCTAATTGCGTTTACTGAAGAGGAAATCCATTGAATCGCATCTAGGATGCTGATTTTCTTTGCAGGTCACTCGCACATTTTACATCGTTCGTGTTTGCAATGAGATGTCTTAAAACAACAGAAAATAGTGAAGTTTAAATTTTTTTATTATCCCTTGATCCAAGGGCTGACACTCTGCAGATGTGTTTGGTGGCAGAAAAACGATTTGAATGTTGGACAATTCAATGTGCGGGTGAGATGCAGCATTATCCATGAAAAGAATAATTTTTCTGTTTTGACGAATCATGCTTTGGTTAAAGTGACTTATCCATTCGCTCGTGATATCTCGTGTCATCCACGCTTTTTATTAGACTTCCAGTCAACATTCAAAAGATTCAACTTTATGCCCTTGAAACAACGAGGATTTTGTGGTTTTCATTTATAACAAGAAGTTGTTCAAAGTCTCCCAACATATTTGTACACAATAGTACAGTCAATCGTTCCTTAGAAATTTTTCCGCCCTGGCACTTTTCGTTTTTCAGACTCATTGTTTTTTCAGGAAGAGCTTTAAAAAACAACCTTGTTTCGTCACAGTTGTAAATATCCTTAGCTTCAAAATCACGACATAACTCTTCCAATTTGACGGTCCACTCTGTTACAACCCCAGTATCAACAGATCCACCTTCACCACTTACGATTTTCCAAGAAATTTTATGCCGAGTTTTGAACTTGTCTAGCCATCCCACAGAAGCTTTGAACTCATTTACTCCCATAGATTTCGCAACCTCCAAAGCCTTTTCCCTAATAATAGACCCATTAATGGGAATTTTTTTAGCACGTGCGCGACAAAACCAATACGTAACATTGTCAATTTGAAGTCCAACAGTTTTCGGGAATGATTTTTGAACCTGATCATTTCCGTGTTGCCAACATTGTTTGAGCAGTTCATTTTTTTTCTTTAGGATGTCGCTTACCTGCGTCTTCCCGATTTTGAATTTTGCAGCGAGATTGCGAACACTATTTTTTTGCCGATCATACGGATTAATGAGTTCGACTTTATCTTTTAAAGTTAAATGTTTACGAGAAGACATTGTGCACTTCACACGACACTGAACAAAACTGAAAACTGAAACTCAAAAGACGAAAGGCCGACCAAATTCACTCGGCCCCCTGCACACACAGAATTCATCAGAAGTTTTACACGTGCCTTAAAAATTCTTGAAAAAGGGTTTACAACCGCGACGTAAACCTTGATAAAATTCAGAGAATCGGAAATAGAAAATAGATTGAGGCAATATGTGGAAGAAAAGTTCCTAGAAAAAGGGCCGTGAGCTCTCCAGCAGTCCGTTATGGGGAGATCAAATTAAGTGCTAATCTAAACGAAACAGTGCAGATTGCCTGTCCGCGTCCGTTACAGAGAATGTCCGCTAGACAGAAGCTGAAAACACGTTTAAACCAATGGAGGTGAGTTGGGGAATTTGAAAATGTCCGTTAACGAGAGGTGTCCGTTAGGAGAAGTTTCACTATATATATAGAACATTAAGGATAATATAAAGAATTATTAGAAAAACTAAATCAATCCAATAATAATACCATCAGGGACCTAAGAAAACGCAAAAAAAAAAAAAAAAAAAAAAAAAAAAAAAATTATTATCGCTTTTTACCGACAATCTAGATGACTTCAGCTGGGGCCAACCACCCAGAATGAAGGCAAAAAACGACAAGAGGTTCTCTGTTTCTGTGATGATCAATATATGCTAAGTAATTTAAATCTAAACCAAATATAAACCAGTATAGGCCAAATATTTATATATATATATATATATATATATATATATATATAAATAAAATATTAAATAATATATATGTTATATGATAGTTATTATAATAATATAATTACAAAAATTACATTTCATAATACTATATAATATCGGTGTTTTGATACACCATAGACACTCTTAAAAAAACTACAAAGTAGTTGTTGTGGGCATCATTTGCTCTTTTTCATATTGTGCTCTGCCTTCACGACGAGTTGCCATGATGCTGCACTACCTCGAATAAGTAACGCTTCACTAATAGAGAAGGCTATTGTTACTTATTCTCAGTGAGTACCACCACCCAGACATGTTTCAAGGCTATTGGCCTATCATCAGTGGGTGGGCAGGTACCCTAGTATTGCAGACATGACGACCCAGTTGTGAAGTTAATCGCACAATATGAGAGATGCCAAAAGGTGTATAAGATAATATTTAAAATAAATAAATACTAGGGTACCTGCCCACCCACTGATGATAGGCCAATAGCCTTGAAACATGTCTGGGTGGTGGTACTCACTGAGAATAAGTAACAATAGCCTTCTCTATTAGTGAAGCGTTACTTATTCGAGGTAGTGCAGCATCATGGCAACTCGTCGTGAAGGCAGAGCACAATATGAAAAAGAGCAAATGATGCCCACAACAACTACTTTGTAGTTTTTTTAAGAGTGTCTATGGTGTATCAAAACACCGATATTATATAGATACTAAACTCTTAAAGTATTATGCCATGTGCATTTATTTATTTTAAATTTCATAATACAAATTATATATATACAGTATATAATTTTATTCTTTATATAGAGGTAGTACTGGCATGTGATGCAAGAAAGCAAGTGTATGAGCTTATGCAGCATCAGTCCAAAAAAAAAAAAAAAAAAATCACACCATTCCCTCCAAATGCCTGTCCAGTTCCTCCTTAAATTTATTTAACCTATCAACTTCCACAACGACAGATGGAAGTTTGTTCCAGCAATTAACCACCCGCTGGCTAAAGGCAAATTTCCGCACATTTATTTTCTACATCTCTCATTTCTTAATTTGAATTTATGCCCCCTTAGGTTCGTAATCTGAACAAGTGGAAGGATCCCATCAGAATTCAGCGTGCTCAACCCATTCAAGGCCTTATACACCTCAGTCAGATCACCGCGCAGGTGCCTAGTCTCCAGCCACTGCAATTTGCAGAACTTAAGCCTCTTGGTAAGAGAATCCCATCATTCCCCTCACCAATCTTGTTGCCCTTCTCTGTACACGCTCAAGATAATCTACATCGAGGTACTCAGTAAACATCAATTATAGATCACGACAAAATTAAAAAATTACTGTACATCTTTTTATAATGAAATAAGCATATAAATTAAAAAAAAAAAAAAAAAGAAGTTTAAGTAACTTAAACCCAAATTACATGGCACCCCTGGAATGTTGTTGCGGCACCCCGGTTGAAAACCACTGCTGTAGACTGAAACAACGTTGGAATCGCAAGTCACCGTCAGCTCAAACCTGTCGCGAATCGCATTCTGATGGAGCAGTTCCAACATGTCACTGAACCAGTAATTTCAACGCATTTTCAGAAAGAATAAAAAACAATTTCCTGACTACATAAGAATTTGATTGTAAAAATAAAAGTAGATAGTTATAAAAACAATAAAGGCCAAACTATGGTAATCCATAATAAAAACGATAATGGAAATAGGTAATTATTATTTTCAGGTAATATATTTTGTATTTCCTGAAAATAATAATATGAATATATTTTGTGATTATTTGTAATAATTTGTTAGCAGATGAAATGCACAAGTCATAATTTCTTATGGGTTTTGGTAATTAACTATATAATATCGGTGTAGATACACCATAGTTTACCCAAATTGGAACTACGTATGTAGTGTAAAAGGCATCGTTTAAATTGTATCTCATATTGTGGGCGCCTTCACAACGAGAATATTATTATTATTAGCTATATGGTGCAAGGAAGCCTGAGGCTTATGCTGCACCAGCCAAAAAAATTCTGTGTTACTCAGAGAGAGAGAGAGAGAGAAAAGCAGAAGGGAATCACCAAGAAAGAGAAGAATGATGATATCCAGCTGAGGACCCTGGGGTTGCCAACCCATACTCACCAGATGGAGCCCCCGGGATTAATAGCTCGTATTGCACTACTTCAAATAAAAAATCACCCCAGGGGCTCGCATCCGGTGAGTATGGGCTTGGCACACCCAGGGTCCTGAGCTGGATATCATCATTCTTCTCTTTCTCGGTGATTCCCTTTTACTTCTCTCCCTCTCTCTCTTAGGGTAACTCGGGAATGTTTTTTTTTTTTTTTGGCTGGTGCAGCATAAGCCTCAGGCTTCCTTGCACCATATAGCTAATAATAATAATAATAATAATAATAATAATAACGCTTCTCTAGTAGAATATCACTGAAAATAAATAACAAAAATCCATTATTGTTTTTATAACTATCTACTTTTATTTTTCATTATCAAATTCTTATGTTGTCAGGAAATTGCTTTTATTATTTCTGAAAACAAAAAATTACTGCGTGTATGCAGTACTGTACATTGCCAGTACTGTATACAGACCGGCAGATAGTGTCGCGCATGCTCCTTGACAATTCCCAGACAGACCGACAGATATGGTGAATGTCGTGCATGCTCAGTAAAATCGGAACTGTTCCACAAGAATATGTGGACAGGCAGATACGGAGGTGTCGCGCATGCTTTGTGACAATTCCCAGCACATAGACTGGCAGATAGAGTAAGAGTGTCACGCATGCTCGGCAAGTTGGAACTGCCCGTCAGAATACGATTCACGCTAGGTTGGAGCAGACAGTGACTTGCGGGCTGACCTTGATTCACGACACTCAAGTGCAGGATTACCCAAACTATAAACAATGGCTCAAAAATACACGGCATAACTTCAGGAATGAGTTCCTCATATGTAGACAACAAAAATATTTTATATCAACATAGTTCCGGAAATGCTTGGTTTCCGAGTTTTGAAGGTATGTCTATGGCACTTAACTGTTCACATCACCTTATAGTAATTGTTCAAAATGTTCACCTTCTGCCTGAATACAGGCTTCACATCGACGTCTCATGGACTCGCGAAGACGATGCCAAATTCCTGGCATGTTTCGTATTGTCTCACAACCAGCCACAATTCGATTGCGGAGAGTTTCCACATCAGCTACTGGAGTTGAATACACAATTTTTTTTTTTTTTGTTTGTTTTCAGAAAGAATAACGAAATCTAAGAATTTTCAGAAATTGTATACAGGTAGTTCTCACCTTATAGTAATTGTTCAAAATGTTCACCTTCTGCCTGAATACAGGTTTCACATCGACGTCTCATGGACTCGCGAAGACGATGCCAAATTCCTGGCATGTTTCGTATTGTCTCACAACCTGCCACAATTCGATTGCGGAGAGTTTCCACATCAGCTACTGGAGTTGAATACACAATTTTTTTTTTTTTTTTTTTTTTTGTTTTCAGAAAGAATAACGAAATCTAAGAATTTTCAGAAATTGTATACAGGTAGTTCTCGACTTTACGAGTTAATGCGTTCCTAGCACGCGCTCGTAAAGCGGGAATTTATTTCCCATAGACATAAGGTAGTAGTAGTAGTAGTGGCACTTGATGCAAGAAAGCAAGTGTAGGAGCTTATGCAGCATCAGCAAAAAAAAAAAAAAAACCCCACCATACCCTCCAATTGCCTGTCCAGTTCCTCCTTAAATTTATTTAACCTATCAACTTCCACAACGAAAGATGGAAGTTTGTTCCAGCAATTAACCACTCGCTGGCTAAAGGCAAATTTCCGCACATCTATTCTACATCTATCCTTTCTTAATTTGAACTTATGTCCCCGTAGGTTCGTATTCTGAACAAGTGGGAGGATCCCATCAGAATTCAGCGTGCTCAACCCATTCAAGGCCTTATAGACCTCAATCAGATCACCGCGCAGGTGACTAGTCTCCAGCCACTGCAATTTGCAGAACTTAAGCCTCTCTTGGTAAGAGGATCCCTTCATTCCCCTCACCAATCGTGTTGCTCTTCTCTGTACACGCTCAAGCAAATCTACATCCTTCCTAAAATGAGGCCTCCAGACCTGTACGCAGTACTCAAGGCGTGGCCTGACCATTGCCTTATACAGAGGGACAATCACCTCCTTTTCCCTGCTGGCAAAATTCCTATATATCATTGACAAAACCCCATGACCTGCCCTAGCAGCCTGTCTACATTGCTCAGAAAACTTCATATCTGACTGCACAATTACTCCCAGGTCTTTTTCATTTTCTACCACCTTAAGTGTAGTACCACACAGTTGGTACGTTTCTCTGGGGTTACTTCTACCCATATGCAGTACTTTGCATTTGTCAAGGTTAAACTTCAGTTGCCACTTCTTAGCCCATCTGCCCAAATTATCTAGATCCTGTTGCAGTAGCACACTGCCATTACTGTCATTAACAACCCTGCCAACCTTCGTGTCATCTGCAAACTTCGACATTAAGCCTGATATACCTTCATCAATATCATTGATAAATATACAAAACAACAGTGGCCCCAACACCGAACCCTGTGGGACTCCACTAATAACATTAGTCCACGAAGAGCAGCACCCATTGATTACCACCCTCTGTCTTCTCCCACTTAACCATCCTTTTATCCATTGTAGCAACTTACCCTTAATACCATTCTGCTCCAATTTGTACAGTAGTCTTCCATGCGCAACAGTGTCAAAAGCTTTCCTGAAATCCAAGTATATGATATCAAAATTATTTTTTGCATCCAGTTCCTTTGTGACCACATCATAATAACCAATCAAATTTGTCAGACAAGACTTTCCCTTAACAAACCCATGCTGTGTCTGAATTATTGCTGCAGTCTTGTCTAGATGATCCTGCAATGCATCTTTAACCAGTGACTCCATTATTTTACCCGGAACAGAAGTTAAACTAACTGGTCTGTAATTATTCGTGTCACCCTTCGAACCTCCTTTGTGAATTGGGGATACATTTGCACATCTCCAGTCCGTGGGAACCTCCCCTGAATCCAAGGATGCTCTCATAATTATGGCTAAGGGTTTGCTTAGTTGCTTTGCCGCCTCCTTTAATATAACTGGATAGATCCCATCCGCCCCAGGTGCCTTTCTTATGTTTAACTTCAACAATTTCTCCTCCACTTTGCTCTCAGTTATTACAAAATCATTAAGCACACTGCTACAATTTGATAACCTTCTTCCATTTTCAAACTGTAATGATTCCTCACGTGTGAATGTAGATGCAAAATACTCATTCAGTTTGTTTGCTATCTGAGCAGGATCATCAACAGTCGAACCATCGATGTCAAGTGGACCAATCATATTCAGCCCCTTCTTTTTAGAGTTTATATAAGTAAAGAAATCCTTGCTGTTTTTCTTAGCATCTTTTGCCAAAGATTTCTCGTAATCCGCCTTTGCCTGCCGAACCTCCTTTGTGACCTGATTACAGACTAGCTTATATCTGCTACAGGCTTCTGCGTCGCCTGATAATTTATATGCATCCCATGCATTTTTCTTCTCTGTCACGAGTCTCATTAGTTCATTTGATAACCATTTAGGCCTAAACCTTGAACAATATTTCTTCATCGGTATGAAAAGTCTAGTAGCTTCCACGATTCCAGGTTCAAAATATGGATACGTTCAAAGTTTATGTTTAAACAATGATTGATTTATCGAAAGAAATGAAAACGTAGCCTGTAAAATCAAGCAAATTATAATAATATAGAAATTATTTACGACCTAAAAATATTAAATAATGTTTATTCTTCTTCATCATCGACTAAATGCACACTTGTTTGATCACTCATTGTTGGCGCGGCACTTGTTGGTTTGTTGCACAAGGAGTCGTCTTCAGAAATGTTTCAAGAGGCTTTTGTTTACAAGATTATAAATTATAAATTTATAATTTATAAATACTGTAATATATAAATTTTATAATATATAAATTTCACGATTGCATGCATAAGCATTTTTTAACAGCACACACAAATTGCAACTAACATGATTCGCGTGGAGTGGCAAGTTTACGAAACTTAAAAAAAAAGGAATAAAGAGAAGATTCTGAAAATTTATTTCTGCTTATTTTACAATTGAATATTTCAGTAAATGGGAAACACATTTTGCTGTAATAACTAAAAAAACCACACAATTCCAGCTATCTGTATTTTCGCAAATGCAAGAAGATCGAGTATACAAGCCGTTAATAATTGCTTGCAGTAAGAGAAAAGCCCAATAAACCGGAAATTGCAAATTGTAGTAGTAGTAGTGGCATGTGATGCAAGAAAGAAAGTGTATAAGCTTATGCAGCATCAGCCAAAAAAAAAAAAAAAAAAATCACACCATTCCCTCCAAATTCCTGTCCAGTTCCTCCTTAAATTTATTCAACCTATCAACTTCCACAACGACAGATGGAAGTTTGTTCCAGCAATTAACCACCCGCTGGCTAAAGGCAAATTTCCGCACATCTATTCTACATTTGAATTTATGCCCCCTTAGGTTCGTAATCAAGGCAGATTGTGCTGGTCCCAAAGGAACTACTAGTTGTTGGTGACTCTATTGTCAGGGAAACGGGAAACATCCTTTGTAAAAAGGATAGGTGAAACAGGACCAGGGTATGTCTGCCAGGGGCAAAGGTTGATGACGTTCCAGAGCAGATATCATGTTTTAGGGGCTCAAAAGGTGATATAGTTGTACACGTTGGCACTAATGATATTAAGAGTAGGAGACCGGCAGAATTACTTAACAAGTACAGGTCATTGATGTAAAAAAGCCGTGACTTAGGGTTGAATTTGAAAGTGTTTGCAATTCTGCCCAGACACGATAGGAGGGAGTATATGATGAGAGCCTTGTCGATTAATTCGGCCCTGGAAAGATTGTGCAAGGCTCAAGGGATAGAATTTTATTCAGCCTGGACTGTACTTGTTAACAGGGGAGACTGCTTCTACAGGGATGGGATACACTTAAATAGAAAGGGTGCAAGAATATTTGCTGATGCTATCGAGGCAGTGTTAGGTGGGTCGGAAAACTGATAGCTTGGGGGGATACAAGGACTAATAGTTTAACAGTAGCCGTAAGCAGAGGTGAAGGTGATTCTTGCACAACTTCTATTAGAATAAGTAGCGACCTGGAGCGGGGGTGTTGGGGGTTTCAGGGACGGATGGCAATCATTGTGAAACAGGTGGGTATATGGGATGTGTTAGAGTAGTTAAGAATAAGAATAGGTGCATGTATACTTGAATGTATACCAATGCTAGAAGTATAGTAAATAAATTTGATGAATTTGAAGTGTTGGTCAAGACATCAAAGGCGGATATTGTTGGGATATCAGAGACGTGGTGTCACACAGATATAAGGAATGCCGAACTGGAATTTGGGGAGTACAATGTGTACAGAAAGGATAGACAGGATAGGAAGGGAGGAGGTGTTATGTTGTTAATAAAGAAAAACATAAAATCAAAAGAAGTGCATCCAGTTGATATAGATGAACAGTGCACTGTTGAGTCAGTTTGGTGTGATATAAGCACTGCGAAAGCAAAAATTAGAGTAGGAGTGTGTTATAGGCCTAATGACTTGAATGGGTACAATGAACAATTGTACAGAGAAATAGAGTGGGCTAGTAAATCAGAATGTCTTATAATGGGGGATTTTAACTTCCCAGATATTGACTGGAACTTGTGGTTGGGCACTCACACACTAGTCAGACTTTTGTGGATTTATTGGATAATTGTTTTCTGCAGCAGCATGTTCGAGAGGCAACCAGAGAAAGTAATACTGATCTGGTTATAGCAGTGATCATTCATGTATTAGGAATTTGCAGATAAAGGAACCACTGGTGGCAGTGATCACAGTGTACTGACGTGGGATTTACTTAAAGATTTAATTACCGTCAGGGGTAACGGAAAGGGTTTTTGCTTCCGTAAAGGCGAGTACAGTGGTCTCCGACAGTTTTTAAATTCTGTACAGTGTGATCAACTCACGATGTTACCAACAGTAAATTCTAAGTGGGAAGCATTCAAGGAATTAATCGTGGAAGCTACTAAAAGTTTCATACCTATTAAGAAATATTGTTCAAGGTTTAGGTCTAAATGGTTGTCAAATGAACTAATGAGACTCGTAACAGAGAAGAAAAATGCATGGGATGCATATAAACTATCAAGGGACTCAGAAGCCTATGGCAGATATAAGTTAATCTGTAATCAGGTCATAAAGGAGGTTCGGCAGGCGAAGGCAGATTACGAGAAATCCTTGCAAAAAAGAAGGTAAGAAAAACAGCAAGGATTTCTTTACTTATATAAACTCTAAAAGGAAGGGGATGAATCTGATTGGTCCACTTGAAATCGATGGTTTGACTGTTGATGATCCTGCTCAGATAGCAAACAAACTGAATGAGTATTTTGCATCTACATTCACACGCGAGGAATTATTAAGGTTTGAAAATGGCAGAAGGGTATCAAATTGTAGCAAGATACTTAATGATTTTGTAATAACTGAGAGCAAAGTGGAAGAGAAATTGTTGAAGTTAAACGTAAGAAAAGCACCTGGGATGGATGGGATCTATCCAGTTATATTAAAGGAGGCAGCAAAGGAAGTAAGCAAACCATTAGCCATAATTATGAGAGCATCCTTGGACTCAGGGGAGGTTCCCACGGACTGGAGATGTGCAAATGTATCCCCAATTCACAAAGGGGGATAGAAAGGTTACACGAGTAATTACAGACCAGTTAGTTTAACTTCTGTTCCCAGAAATAATGGAGTCGCTGGTTAAAGATGCATTGTAGGATCATCTAGACAAGACTGCAGCAATAATTCAGACACAGCATGGGTTTGTTAAGGGAAAGTCTTGTCTGACAAATTTGATAGGATATTATGATGTGGTTACAAAGGAACTGGATGCAAAAAATAATTTTGATATATATTTGGATTTCAGGAAAGCTTTTGACACTGTTGCGCATGGAAGACTGTTGTACAAATCGGAGCAGAATGGTATTAAGGGTAAGTTGCTACAATGGATAAAAGGATGGTTAAGTGCTAGAAGACAGAGGGTGGTAATCAATGGGTGCTGCTCTTCTTGGACTAATGTTATTAGTGGAGTCCCACAGGGTTCGGTGTTAGGTCCACTGTTGTTTTGTTTATTTATCAGTGATATTGATGAAGGTATATCAGGCTTAATGTCGAAGTTTGCAGATGATACAAAGGTTAACAGGGTTGTTAATGACAGCAATGGCAGTGTGCTACTGCAACAGGATCTAGATAATTTGGGCATATGGGCTAAGAAGTGGCAACTGAAGTTTAACCTTGACAAATGCAAAGTACTACATATGGGTAGAAGTAGCCCCAGAGAAAGGTACCAACTGTGTGGTACTACACTTAAGGTGGTAGAAAATGAAAAAGACCTGGGAGGAATTGTACAGGCAGATATGAAGTTTTCTGAGCAATGCAGACAGGCTGCCAGGGCAAGTCATGGGGTTTTGTCAATGATATATAAGAATTTTGCTAGCAGGGAAAAGGAGATGACTATCCCTCTGTATAAGGCAATGGTCAGGCCACGCCTTGAGTACTGCGTACAGGTCTGGAGGCCTCATTTTAGGAAGGATGTAGATTTACTTGAGCGTGTACAGAGAAGGGCAAAAAGATTGGTGAGGGGAATGAAGGGATCCTCTTACCAAGAGAGGCTTAAGTTCTGCAAATTGCAGTGGCTGGAGACTAAGCGCCTGCGCGGTGATCTGATTGAGGTATATAAGGCCTTGAATGGGTTGAGCACGCTGAATTCTGATGGGATCCTTCCACTTGTTCAGATTACAAACCTAAAGCAGCATAAATTCAAATTGAGGAAAGCCAAATGTAGAATAGATGTGCGGAAATTTGCCTTTAGCCAGCGGGTTGTTAATTGCTGGAACAAACTTCCATTTGTCTCTGTGGAAGTTGATAGGTTGAATAAATTTAAGGAGGAACTGGACAGGCATTTGGAGGGAATGGTGTGATTTTTTTTTTTTTTTGGCTGATGCTGCATAAGCTCATACATTTGCTTTCTTGCATCACATGTCACTACTACTACTACTAATCTGAACAAATGGAAGGATCCCATCAGAATTCAGCATGCTCAACCCATTCAAGGCCTTATATACCTCAATCAGATCACCGCGCAGGTGCCTAGTCTCTAGCCACTGCAATTTGCAGAACTTAAGCCTCTCTTGGTAAGAGGATCCCTTCAAATCCCCTCACCAATCTTTTTGCCCTTCTCTGTACACGCTCAAGTAAATCTACATCCTTCCTAAAATGAGGCCTCCAGACCTGTACGCAGTACTCAAGGCGTGGCCTGACTATTGCCTTATACAGAGGGATAGTCATCTCCTTTTCCCTGCTAGCAAAATTCCTATATATCATTGACAAAACCTCATGACCTGCCCTGGCAGGCTCTCTGCATTGCTTAGAAAACTTCATATCTGACTGCACAATTACTCCCAGGTCTTTTTCATTTTCTACCTCCTTAAGTGTAGTACCACACAGTTGGTACGTTTCTCTGGGGTTACTTCTACCCATATGCAGTACTTTGGATTTGTCAAGGTTAAACTTGTTTTTATTGTTTTATGCTTGTGACCTCCAGAAAAATATCACAAAGGCGTTCAAAATTGATTCTTATAATGGAACGTATAATAACAATGAAAGTGTAGTGCATTTTAATGATTTGAATTGGTAGCTAATACAATTTACAAACCATGCTCGCGACCTTTTATGGGCCTTAAGGTCATGCTCGTGACCTTAAAAATGACATTTTAAAGAGATAAATAGCTTAGTTGTACAGCGAAATTACCAAAAAACGATGTGTTATTGGATTCACATTATGGTATTTTAATGATACGACGGTGTCTCTCAAACTCACTAATATCGTAAGCGAGGTACATTGTATTGTATAACTACGCGCGTGGTTTGGAATGTGGTGTTTATGAATGTTTAACATTCATTTTTTTTGCAATTAACGTTCATATTTTCGATTTTATTGATACTTGGGAAAAAAAACATGTAAACCCGGGAACTCATAAAGCGAGAACTGCCTATAGTGTACTTTTAGCGTGTTTAACACGTCACGGCTGTTTCGCAATTTACTATCAGCTTCGACTTGACTGAGCATGCACGATGGTCACTGTATCTGCTGGTCTATGTTCTGGCAGTTACTGAAAGTAGTATTACATATTGCTCTGTGTCATATATACAAATTATGGTAATTCTCCAGTATAGTGTTATGGGTTGCAGTCACCTCGCAAGTCACTGTCAGCTCGAAACTGTCGTGAATCGTATTCTGATGGAGCAGTTCCGACCTGTCGCCGAACCTGTAATTCTGACGGATCATCTGTGGCGCACATTATTTTTCATTCATTACGTGATAAATGAAAAATAAGATCTTTCAGTAATTATTATTATTATTAGCCATATGGTGCAAATTTCAAGGAAGCATGAGGCTTATGCTGAAATAGCCAAAAAAAATTCTGAGTTACCCTGAGAGAGAGGGAGAGTGAGTCAAAAGTAGAAGGGAATCACCAAGAAAGAATGATGATATCCAGCTCACGACCCTGGGTGTGTGCCAAGCCCATACCCAGATGTGAGCCCCCTGGGGATAATTTTTTATATACTTTTAATCTGTTTTCAGAAAGAATTGAAAATAATTTTCGACATTTTCAGAAATAATGACATCTATGCATGTTCATTAATTGTTGTGTACAGGGGTGGGCTGTCCCGAGGGGTGCACTGCACCCGGATGCCAACGCTCAAGGGACGCCTGCAAACCTGAAACTTACATACACATATGAAGAAAATTTTAAAGGGGGTGCCAAATTTCAATGGCACCCCAAGCACCATATACCCTAGGAATGCCCCTGGTTGTATACTTTTAACATGATTAATGCTTCATGGCCAGATTGCAAGTTATCATCAGGTTCGACTTGACTGAATGTTGTCGCATGGTGGCATAATGTTTGGGTAAGGCACTAAGATGCATCGTGTAGAATCTGTAAAAGCCAGGGCCTTCCAAATGCTTCACCATCACTACTGCTTTTTTTTTTTGTTCTTCTCAGGAAGCTCAGCTAATCCCTGATGGAGAGCAGCCAGCCAGAATACTGTGGACAGCTTGGCTCACCTCCCAGTGGTGGTGGCAAGCAACGTGCAGTCTCACTAGGTGCTCTGCAGCCAAGAACCCAACACAAAACTACACATACAACACACAACACTTTTCTGGCTTTTACAGAGGTTCTGTACTCATCAAAAGAGTACTTGATGCACCTTAGCAAACACTATGCCACCATTCCACAACATACAGAACTGACTATGCCAAATTGCCTCAGCATATCAGGCTGATTGTGAAGGTTGTCTTCAGTGTATATGCCATCTCTTCAGTTAAATTTATGTACAAAGGGACATGTTAATGTATGTGGGTATGTAATAACCACATACATTAACAGTCCCTTTGTAAATAAATTTAATGGGTATACAGGTCCATTCTGATTATAAGTACTTTTTCCCATAGCAGGACCTTATGACAGAAAGGTAAGTGTTTCTGACAGAAGGGCAATGACCTTATGATTGAAAGGCAAGTGTGTCTTATACATTAATTGGTAACACTGCAATGCGTCATATATACAAATTATTACAAATACTGTAATCACAAAATATAGTCATATTAGTTTTAGGTAATACAAAATATCAGTTTATTATTAATTAAAAATTAATAATAATTACCTCTTTCCATTATTGTTTTTATAATTACCTACTTTTATTATTTTTATAATCAAATTCTTATACAGGGTGTCTCAAAAATACACGGCATAACTTCAGGAATGAGTTCCTCATATGTAGACAATAAAAATATTTTATGTCAACGTATTTCCAGAAATGTTTGGTTTCTGAGTTTTGAAGGGCTGTCTATGACAGCTAACTGTTCACATCACCTTATAGTAATTGTTCAAAATGTCCACCTTCTGCCTGAATATAGGCCTCACATCAACGTCTCGTGGACTCGCGAAGACGATGCTAAATTCATGGCATGTTTCGTATTGTCTCACAACCTGCCACAATTCAATTGCGGAGAGTTTCCATATCAGCTACCAGAGTCGAATAGGCCAATGCCTTTAAATGGCCCCCCCAAGAAGAAATGTAGTGGGTTTAAATCAGTGAGCGTGGAGGCCAGGCAGTTGGCCCACCCCTCTACTTCAGGAGTCGTAGATCTTGGTCATCCTCTGTCGGCAGCATGAAGTGTAAAGGTCCCATGTTTACAAAGGCGGCGATGGATACCTTCAAACGTTTTCCTGCCTCGACATCTTTGTTCTGGGAACCTTTCGTGGTACAAACAACGAGCCTCCAGAGCATTGCCGTCTGCCAAACCAAACATAAAGTGCATGTCCACTTGCTCCTGATTTGAGTTCATGGTCAGAATGGAAAACTACCAGATTCTGTCAGTACCTTGTAATGAAGGAAATCACCTGCGGGAGATAAGACATTTCGGTTAATAACTCTGGAACCAAGCATTTCCAGAACTATGTTGATATAAAATATTTTTACTGTCTACAAATGGGGAACTCATTCCTGAAGTTATGCCGTGTATTTTTGAGACACCCTGTATAGTCAGGAAATTGTTTTTATTCTTTCTGAAAATGCATTGAAATTGCTATTTTCCCAGAATACACATAAGGGAGAGAGAAAAAAAAAAAAATACTGAATGTACGTAGTATATTGCCAGTATATAGACCAGCAGATACAGTGAGCGTTGCACATACTCCATGACAATTCCCAGCACACAGACTGTCGGATATAGTGAGCGTTGTGCATGCTCCGTGACAATTCCCAGCACATAGCCCAGCAGATACAGTGAGCATTGCACATGCTTAGTCAAGTTGGAGCTGATAGTAACTTGTGATCTGGCCATGATGCATGAAACACATTAAAGTATACAACAATTACTGAAAGTTCTTAGATTTCATTGTTCTTTCTGAAAATGTACAAAATTATTTTAAATTCTTTCTGAAAACAGAATAAAAGTACTGGGGGTTCCCAGCATCCAAGTCCCCACAGTTACAAGGTTATGAGATTACGATACGAAGAATGCAATGAAAATAACGTGGCGATTTTTAGAAAAGTTTTAATATTCTGCACAGTATAAAAATGATAGGAGAAGCTTGGAAAGAAATTTTGTGTAGATTAACGAATAGCTCATGGAAAAAGTTTTACCCTGATTCCTTTTGTGAATATAAAGAATGCTATTAACCGGGTTACAAAATGAAATTGTTGGTTGGTTGTTGGGAGCATCGGTGACTAAGGCCATGTTGCTCTGCATATTGTCTGTAAATTGCGTGGGTTCTCAGAGCGATTTTCTCAAGGAGGACGGTGATTCTGCCCACTGTGCAACCCACGAGGGCAAATGAAATTGTGTCTTACAAAAGAAGCAGGATTCCACAAAATTAACGATTGGGATATTGCACAATTGCTTGAATCAAGTGCAAAGCCACTTATAAATGAGGTGCTAGCAGAATTAGACCAACTATACACAGAAGAAGAGGAAGTCGAAAATGATGACCACCACAGGTTAAAGATTTGAAAATTAAAGAATTAAAGAAATCCCTTGAGAAAATTGACCAAGCACTTGAATATTTTTGTGAGAATGATCCTCTTCTTGATCGTGCAGCAAAAGTTAAGCGCAAAGTTGAAGACACAACTGAATGTTAAGATACAATTTTATCTGAAAAAATACGGCAAAAAAAAAAGTGTAACTTTAATAAACTTTTTTTTACTTAACCTTACTTTGTTCAACATATTACAATAAAAAATGTCTAATAAAATAATTGTCTCATTTTTCAGTTCCTCCATTTTTTTTTTCAATGTACAAGTACATTAATATACATTATGAAAATTGGTCCCCGTTTTAAGTGGAATTTTCTGCAACAACGAATTATTCTCAGATAATGAGGACCCCCAGTATATAAAAAATTACTGAAAGATCTCATTTTTAATTTTTAATTCAGTGAGTGCCGTGCATGCTCTGTCAGAATTACAGGTTTGGTGACAAGTTGGAACTGCTCCATCAGAATACGATTCACGACAGGTTGGAGCTGCCGGTGACTTGCGAGCTGACCATGATGCATGATGCTATACAAGAGAATTATCTCAGTTGAGTTTCCAGCATACATAGAGAGAGAGAGAGAGAGAGAGAGAGAGAGAGAGGCAGGCAGATAGTGAGTGACGTGCAGTTTCTCTCAGATAGCCCAAAAATAGGCTATGGACTGAAACGAGCTATGACGAGGGATGTGTAAAAGGATTGCCGAGACATGGAGCCAAATGGCTGGTTTGGTATGATTCTTTCAGATCACGTAGAGAATATCTCTTCAACCTGGCAAGGAAAAAGAAATTATAGTTTTGCAAAGCATAATTTAACAAACCACAAATTTATGTGGTTTGTTAAATTATGAGATTACGATATGAGATTATCGTAAAATAAAATATAATTTTTTTTTATTATTTTTTTTATGAGAACTCCAAGCACAAGAGGAATGTGAACCTATAGTAGTTAGTACTGTGCATGGGTTGAAAGTTGAGAAGATGAAAGAAGATACTTGTTGATATTAGACTAGAATTTCCGTAGATTAATTTTCAGGAAATACTTATGAAGGGAGGTTGTATCAGACAATGTAAGTTGAATGAATAAAGTGAACAAAAGTTGGTTCAGTGAGTTTGAATTTGGAGAGTAAAAGAATGTTTACTGGTTGCCGCATGTGTGAACTGGTTTGGAAGAGCGAAGGGAAATTATAGAGGCCAATTCAGAAGAACAGTGCCCATAGAAGTATCTATAGAAAAGGCAAGCAGCAGAAACAGAACATGTAGTAGTAGTAATGGAGACGTGATGAAAGAAGGCAAGCATATGAGTTATGTAGCATCAGCCAAAAAAAAAAAAAAAAAAACACCAATTTCATGCATCCATTCCCTCCAAAAGTTTGTCCAGTTTCTCCTTGAATTTATTTAAGCTATCAACTTCCACAATGATAGATTGAAGTTTGTTCCAGCAATTAACCACCCGCTGGCTAAAGGCAAATTGCCGCACATCTTTTCTGTCCCCTCAGGTTCGTAATCTGAGCAAGTGGAAGCATCCCATCAGAATTCAGTGTGCTCAACCCATTCAAGGCCTTATACACCTCAATCAGATCGCCTCGCAAGTGCCTAGTCTCCAGCGACTGCAATTTGCAGAACTTAAGCCTTTCTTGGTAAGAGGACCCCTTTGTTCCCCTCACCACCTTGTTGCTCTTCTCTGTACACACTCAAGCAACTCTACATCCTTCCTAAAAATGAGACCTCCAGACCTGTACGCAGTACTCAAGGCATGGCCTGACCATTGCCTTATACAAAGGGATAATCACTTTCTTTTTCCCTACTAGCAAAATTCCTGAATATCATTGACACAACCCCATGAGCTGCTCTGGAAGCCTGTCTGCATTGCTCAGAAAAACTTCATATCTGACTGCACAATTACTCCCAGATCTTTTTAATTTTCTACCACCATAAGTGTAGTTGGTATATTTCTCTGGGATTTCTTCTAACCATATGCAGTACTTTGCATTTGTCAATGTTAAACTTCAGTTGCCACTTCTCAGCCCATCTGCCCAAATTTTCTAGGTTCTGTTGCAGTATCACATTGCCATTACTGTACTTAACAATCATGCCAACCTTTGTGTCATCTGCAAACTTCGATTATTTTTTGCATCCAGTTCCTTTGTAACTTCATCATAGTATCCAATCAAATTATGAGGCAGAAAGTGGAGGGACTGTTAGAAATGAGTAATTAGTTTACTTATCCTCTTTTGAATGGAATCTAGATGCCTGAGAGAGGTTTGGGAGTACCACCCTATATGTGTTAACAACTTTCCATGGTAGATCAGATTTGCAATTTTTACAGAGTGAACCCTCAGTTCAGAAAATAAGTAATGCTGAGAGCAGAAGAGAAACCCAGTTTTTTTGATGGAGAGGAAGCAATATTTGTAATGTGCTTATGATAAGAGAGAGAGAGAGATTAGAAGACATGATCATCCTCAGTCGAGATATATGATCTTGCTTAGAAATCAGAATTTCACCGTAGATAAGCACAGAGCAGAAGAATCCTATTTGCAAGATGTAAGACTGGACTGTCTTTTAGCAGGATTGAAATCAACTAAGTTATCCTTGCCCCACTGGAGAATTACATGGAGATCAGCATTTAAGGAACTGGTAGTGGATATTTGAGAAGTTTAAGTTGTTTATGAAGGGGAAGGTTCCTCAAGCTTGAAGGTGGAATGCAATGTGCTATCATCAGCAAAACTATGGACCGGATTTGTGGTCAGTGGAAGGTCATTAATATACAAGAGGATAAGAGTGAGAGAAAGAACTAAACTTTGGTTAACACCAGCATTAGTGAAGTCAGAAACAGAGAGCCCTCTACCATTACCCTCAGTGAGTGGGCAGAGAAAACTGGATACCCAATTACAAAAAACTGTTGGCAAACCATAAGATGGGAGCTTATTTAGCCAGACACAATCCTTTGAACTGTCAAGAACACTGCTTAAATTTTCCATTGAATTTTTCCATAAATGGGTAACATAAGCCAGAATATCACCGGTGAATTGACGCTGATGAAATCCAAAATGACGATCATTGATCAAATGGAAGGTATCTAGATAGTTTAAGAGTTGGTGGTTAATTTATTTCTCCATTACTTTAGAAAGTATTAGAAGTAAGTGCAATGGGATGATAATTGAATGAGAGGGGTTTGTCACCTTTTTAGGAACTGGCTGGTTATGAGCAAATTTCCAAGAAGAAGGAAAAACACCTTTGGAATAAGAACATGAAAAAAGCAACATGGAACAGGAGTAAGTTCAGGAGCACAGCTTTTGAGAAATACCATCAGGGCCTGGAGGTCTCTTAGCATCAAGATTGTTCAAAATCCTTTTGACATCCTTTTGATAGAAGGTCATAGGAGGCATTGAGTGGAGTGTAGAAATGGTAGAAGGTAGTTTAGCAAGATAGTAGTAGTAGTAGTGGCATGTGATGCAAGAAAGCAAGTGTATGAGCTTATGCAGCATCAGCCAAAAAAAAAAAAAATCACACCATTTAAAGATAATCAGTACATGGATTAGAGGAAAAGTAGGATGCTAGCAGGTCACATTTATCTTTGGCTGAAGTGGCAATAGAACCATCTGGTTTTGACAGAGGTAGGAACGGAGATGGGCAAAGGTTGTGGCCAGTAGCATTGGCAAGAGACCAGAATTCTTGACTACTATTTGGACAAGAAGCAAGTTTTCTGTGAATTCTTAGCCTGTTTGAAATCCAATTTGTAATGGCTAATAACTGTTTTAAAATTGTTGCAAGCTTCAGTGTAGGAAAAAAATAAAGCTAGAAATTTGGATACAAGCTAATTGTGATATGCAACATTCTTGTCTTCAATGGCCTTAGTGCATTTGTTGGAAAAACCTAGGTTTAGATAAAGGGCAAGATTTTAAGGGGATTTTGGAGTGTGGAATGAAGGATTTCAACCCTAGAAGAATAATTTCATTGACAATATCTGAGCAGACGTTGACATCAGAAGAATTGAAATAGTAATCCAACCTTGGAAAAGAAAAATCTCACAGATCATCACAGTTTGCATTCTTTTAATGCCAAACAACATGAAGTTGAGAATGGCCACAAGATAAAGTCTCTCTTGGAGAACAGACCACTAAGTTGTGAGCTGAGGTAGCAAGAGGACCACTCAGCACAATGTTGGCTGTGTGATTAGGATAGTCTGGTATTCTGGAAGGTAAATGAACATTTTGTGGACAATCATTAATAATTGAAAAAACGTAAACATCTCGACCAGCTGGGTTTGTGTGAATAGAAAATGGAAGGCAGCTGCAGTTGTGAACGTTAAAATCACCAAGGGAAATTATCTCATTGTTAAGAAAGTTGGACTGGAGAAAGTCAACTTTCAAAGAGAGGAAGTCAAAGAGTTCCATGTGAATAGTGGAGTTGGGAGAACAGTAGAGGCAATGGATGAATATGACAAAATGTGGTAGAGAGATTTTAAACCAAAGAAGATCAAAAAGAGGAGATTTTAAATTACTAAGTTTCTGACAGGGAATAACAGAGCGGACATAGCACAAGTATAGCCTTTGAAGCAAAATAGAATCATTCAGCAAATAATTTGAACATCTGAGGTGGGTAGTGGTTGAATCAACTGATAATTGGGATTCTGTCAGAAATAGTACATGGGACTTGGCAGATTGTAAGTGAAAATGGACATCATTAAGATTGTAACAGAGGCCGTGTATATTTGTGAACTGAACGAGTAATTATCTGAGAGGTTTCGATCTTTTCACAGATAAGGTTGTTCTATTAGTTTTGTAATTCACGATGTATTGAGTAGTAAAGGTTGGTAGGGGACATGCTGTATGAAGTGATGAAATTCTTGGATGTAGCATACACATGGCAAGAATGTACCCAGCTCCTAACATAATGTGGCCTTGACTATGCCCCCGCACACACACACACACACACACACAATACTCAGACTACCTCCAGTCACTATCTGGCAGAGTAGAGGTGGTGAGATTATACACTAACTGATCTGGAAACCCTGAGATTATACACTAGATCTGAGATTATACACTAACTGATCTGGAAGCCCTGAGATTATACACTAAATCTGAGATTATACACTAACTGATCAACTGATAATTGGTTGAAACTTTAATCAGTAACAATCTTGTAACTGATCTGGAGATTATACAATAACTGATCTAGTAGCTGTTGGTGACTCTATTGTCAGGGAAACGGAGAACATGCTTTGTAAAAAGGATAGGTGGAACAGGACCACGGTATTGGAAAAACAGCAAAGAGTTCTTTACTTATGTATGTCTGCCAGAGACAAAGGTTGATGACGTTGTAGAGCTGATATCATCTTTTAAGGGCACAAAAGGTGATATAGTTATACACATTGGCACTAAAGATATTAAGAGTAGGAGACCGGCAGAATTACTTAACAAGTGCAGGTCACTGTTGAAAAAAAGCCGTGAATTAGGGTTGAATTTGAAAGTGTCTGCAATTCTGCACAGACACAATAGAAGGGAGTATATGATGAGAGCCCTGTCGATCAATTCGGCCCTGGAAAGATTGTGCAAGGCTCAAGGGGTAGAATTTTTTTTAGCCTGGTCTGTACTTGTTAACAGGAGAGACTGCTTCTAGAGGGATGGAATATACTTAAATAAAAAGGGTGCAAGAATATTTACTGATGCTCTCGAGGCAGTGTTAGGTGGGTCGGAAAACTGCTAGCTTGGGGATTACAAGGACTAATAGATTAACAGTAGCCACTGGCAGAGGGGAAAGTGATTCTTGCGCTGTTTCTATTGGAATGAGCAGAAGCCAGGAAAACAAGATGCAGGATATTTCAGAGACTGCTGGGAGTCATTATGGTACAAGTAAACATATGGGTTGTGTTAGGATAGCTAAGAATAGGAACAGGTGCATGTATACTTGCGTGTACACTGATGCTAGGAGTTTGGTTATTTGATGAATTTGAGGTATTGCTCAATACATCAAAGGCAGATATTGTTGGGATATCAGAGATATGGTGTCACACAGATATAAGGAATGCAGAACTGGAATTTGGGGAGTACAATGTGTACAGAAAGGATAAACAGGATAGGAAGGGAGGAGGGGTTATGCTATTAGTTAAGAAACACGTAACATCCAAGGAAGTGATGCCAGTCGACATCGCTGGACAGTGCAGTGTTGAGTCAGTTTAGTGCGACATAAGCATTGGGAGATCAAAATTGAGAGTAGGAGTGTGCTATAGGCCTAATGACTCTGATGTGTATAATAAGAAACTGTACAGGGAAATAGAGTGGGCCAGTAAATCAGAGAGTCTTATAATGGGGGGATTTTAATTTCCCATATATTGACCGGAATTTGTGGGTTGGTCACACACACTAGCAAGGCTTGTGTGGATTTATTGGATGATTGTTTTCTACATCAGAATGTTCGGGAGGCAACTAGAGGGAGTAATACTCTTGATTCGATTATCAGAAGTGATTCTTCATGCATTAAGAATCTGCAGATAAAGGAACCACTAGGTGGCAGTGATCACAGTGTGCTGAAGTGGGATTTACTCAAAGAGGTAACTACCATCAGGGGTAAAGGGAAGGGTTTTTGCTTTCGTAAGGGCGACTACGAAGGTCTGAGACAGTATTTAAATTCTATACAGTAGGACCAACTGATGATGTTACCAACAGCAAATTCAAAATGGGATGCATTCAAAGAACTTATCTTGGAAGCTACTAGGCTTTACATACCAACTAAGAAATATTGTTCAAAGTTTAGGCCTAAATGGATGTAAGATGAACTAATGAGACATATGGCAGAGAAGAAAAATGCATGGGATACATATAAATTAACATGTGACATGGAAGCCTATGATAGATATAAGTTGATCTGTAACCAAGTTATAAAGGAGGTTAGGCAGGCGAAGGGAGATTACGAGAAATCTTTGGAAAGGATGCAAGGAAAAACAGCAAAGAGTTCTTATGTAAACTCTAGAAGGAAAGGGATGAATCAGATCGGTCCACTTGATATCGATGGTTCAGCTGTTGATGATCCTTCTAAGGTAGCTAACAAACTAAATGAATATTTTGCATCGACATTCACGCATGAGGAGTTATTCAGAGAAGGGAATGCCAGAGGTGTATTCAACTCTGGCAGTAAGCTAGAGAATCTTGTAATAACTGAGAGTAAAGTGGAGGAGAAATTGTTGAAGATAAACACAAGAAAGGCACCTGGGGTGGATGGGATCTATCCAGTTATATTAAAGGAGGCAGCAAAGGAAGTAAGCAAACCCTTAGCCATAATTATGAGAGCTTCCTTGAACTCAGGGGAGGTACCCATAGACTGGAGATGTGCAAATGTAACCCCAATTCACAAAGGAGGATCAAAGGCTGACACAAGTAATTATAGACCTGTGAGTTTAACTTCTGTTCCAGGAAAATTAATGGAGGCACTGGTTAAAGAAGCACTGCAGGATCATCCAGACAAGACTTCAGTTATAGCTTGGACACAGCATGGTTTTGTTAAGGGAAAGTCTTGTCTGACCAATTTGATTGGATACTGTGATGCAGTCACAAAAGAACTGGATGCAGGGAATAACTTTGATATTATATACTTGGATCTTAGAAAGGCTTTTGGTACTGTTGCACATGGAAGACTGCTGCAGAAATTGGAGCAGTGTTGCATTAGAGGCAAATTGCTGCTATGGATAAAGGGGTGATTGAGGGGGAAAAGACAAAGAGTGGTATTCAATGGACACAGCTCATCGTGGACTAATTTTATTAGTGGAGTCCCTCAGGGCTCAGTGTTGGGTCCATTATTGTTTTCTGTATTTATAAATGATATTGATGATGGTATATCAAGCTTAATGTCCAAGTTTGCAGATGATACAAAGTTTGGCAGGGTTGTTAAGAACACTACTGACGCTGTGCTGCTGCAACAGGATCTGGAAAGGTTGAGCAGATGGGCTGAGAGGTGACGAATGAAGTTTAACCTTGAAAAATGTAAAGTACTACATATGGGAAACAGTAACCCCAGAGCAATGTATCAACTCTGTGGAATGAAACTGACAGTGGTAGAGAATGAAAAGGACCTGAGGGTTATTATGCAGGCAGATATGAAGTTCTCTGGGTAGTGCAGACGGGCTACAAGAGTGGCTCATGGTGTCTTGTCAATGATATACAGGAATTTTTCTAGCGGGATAAGGAGGTGATTATTCCCTTATATAAGGCAATGGTTAGGCCACACCTTGACTCCTGTACACAGGTCTGGAGGTCTCATTTGAAGAAGGATGTAGAGCTGCTAGAACGAGTACAGAGAAGGGCAACAAGATTAGTGAATGGAACAAAGGGTTGCTCTTACGAAGAAAGGCTTAAGTTTTCCAAATTACAATGTCTGGAGACTAGGCACCGGCGAGGTGATCTGACAGAGGTGTATAAAGCCTTGAATGGTTTGAGCATGCTCAATGCTGATGGGATTCTTTTTCTTGCTCATAATAATCACCTGAGAGAGCATAAATTCAAATTGAGGAAAGACAGATGTAGGATAGATGTGCAGAAATTTGCCTTTAGCCAGCAGGTAGTTGGTTGGTGGAACAGACTTCCATCCCCTGTTTCAGAAGTTGATAGTCTAAAGAAATTTAAGGCTCAGCTGGACAGGTATTTCAAACAAACGAAGGGGTGAAGTGGAAGTGTTTTTTTTTTTTTTTTTTGGCTGATGCTTCATAAGCTTGCTTTCTTGCATCATATGCCTCTGCTAATGCTAATGCTAAGCCTCCTAGAGTGGTATCAATAGTTTGGTCCAGTGGACTATCTAGCGGTTGGTCTGCAAACACTGTTTTAGAGCTGTCCCCCTCGAAAAGACATCAGTCATACATCATGATAGAGGCGCATTATAGCCAAAGTAGCTTATGCGCCATCAAACCTCCATATCAACAACAACAACAACAACAACAACAACATCATGATAGAAGAAATGGGGGGGGGGTTTGCCAGAGCTTTACTCTATAGACTAAACATGGGTTCAACTACTTCAAGCCTACAATAAGTGGTGGTAGTAGTGGCATGTGCGGCACCTCCGTAGCCAGGTGGGAAGGAGCAGCAGCAGCAGTCCGTAGCACACGCTTCTTGATTAGACCGGGGTTCGAGCCTGTCACCACAAATACGGAGTATGCAGAAAGGTCAAGGAATGACCACAGCATATCCCGGAGCAATATGGCCCTAGTTGCTAATGCTCCTAAAAACCAAATAACAAATAACAAATAGTGGCATGTGATGCAAGAAAGCAAGTGTATGATCTTATGTGGCATCAACCAAAAAAAAAAAAAAATTTTTACAAAAGAAATCCCTCTAAATGTTTGTCCTGTTCCTCCTTAAATTTATTTAACCTATCAACGACAGATGGCAGTTTGTTCCAGCAATTAACCACCCACTGGTTAAAGGAAAATTTCCGCACATCTATTCTACATTTGGCTTTCCTCAATTTGAATTTATGCTACTTTAGGTTTGTAATCTGAACAAGTGGAAGAATCCTATCAGAATTCAGCATGCTCAACCCATTCAAGGCCTTATACACCTCAATCAGATCACCACGCATGTGCCTTGTCTCCAGCCACTGCAATTTGCAGAACTTAAGCCTCTCTTGGTAAGAGGATCTCTTCATTCCCCTCACCAATCTTGTTGCCCTTCTGTGTACACGCTGAAGCAAATCTTCATCCTTACTAAAATGAGGCCTCCAGACCTGTACGCAGAACTCAAGGTGTGGCCTGACCATTACCTTATGCAGAGGGACAATCACCTCCTTTTCCCTGCTAGCAAAATTCTTATATATCATTGACAAAATCCCATGACCTGCCCTGGCAGCCTGTCTGCATTGCTCAGAAAACTTCATATCTGACTGCACAATTACTCCAAGGTTTTTTCATTTTCTACAATCTTAAGTGTAGTACCACACAGTTGGTACGTTTCTCTGGAGTTACTTCTACCCATATGCAGTACTTTCCATTTGTGAAGGTTAAACTTCAGTTGCCACTTCTCAGCCCATCTGATCAAATTTTCTAGATCCTGTTGCAGCAGCACACTGCCATTACTGTCATTAATAACCCTGCCAACCTTTGTATCATCTGCAAACTTCGACACTAAGCCTGATATAACTTCATCAATATCATTGATAAATATACAAAACAACAGAGGACCCAAGAACAAACCTTGTGGGACTCCACTAATAACATTAGTCCACGAAGAGCAGCACCCATTAATTATCACCCTCTGTCTTCTTCCACTCAACCATCCTTTTATCCGTTGTAGAAACTTACCCTTAATATCATTCTGCTCCAAATTGTGCAGTAGTCTTCCATGCGCAACAGTGTCAAAAGGTTTCCTGAAATTCAAGTATATGATATCAAAATTATTTTTTTGCATCCAGTTCCTTTGTAACCACATCATAATAACCAATGAAATTTGTCAGATAAGACTTTCCCTTAACAAACCCATGCTGTGTCTGAATTATTGTTGCAGTCTTGTTTAAATGATCTTGCAATTCATCTTTAACCAGTGACTCCATTATTTTACCCGGAACAGAAGTTAAACTAACTGGTCTGTAATTACTCGTGTCACCCTTCGATCCCCCCTTTGTGAATTGGGGATACATTTGCACATCTCCAGTCCGTAGTAACCTCCAGAGTCCAAGGATGCTCTCATAATTATGGCTAAGGGTTTGCCTAGTTGCTTTGCCACCTCCTTTAATATAACTGGATAGATCCCATCCACCCCAGATACCTTTCTTATGTTTAACAAAGTTATTACAGTTATTACAAATCATTAAGCACCCTGCTACAATTTGATAACCTTCTGCCATTTTCAAACCTTATCATAACTCCTCATGTGTGAATGTAGATGCAAAATACTCATTCAGTTTGTTTGCTATCTGAGCAGGGTCATCAACAGTCGAACCATCGATATCAAGTGGACCAATCAGATTCATCCCCTTCCTTTTAGAGTTTATATAAGTAAAGAAATCCTTGCTGTTTTTCTTAGCATCCTTTGCCAAAGATTTCTCATATTCTGCCTTCGCCTGCCTAACCTCCTTTGTGAAGATTACAGACTAGCTTATATCTGCCATAGGCTTCTATTTATATGCATCCCATGCATTTTTCTTCTCTGTCATGAGTTTCATTAGTTCATTTGATAACCATTTAGGCCTAAACCTTGAAGAATATTTCTTAATAGGTATGTGACTTTTTGTAGCTTCCATGATTAATTCCTTGAATGCTTACCACTTAGAATTTGCTGTTTGTAACATCATCAGTCGATCCCACTGTACAGAATTTAAAAACTGTCTGAGACCACTGTACTCACCTTTACAGAAGCAAAAACCCTTTCCTTTACCCCTGATGGTAATTTTATCTTTAAGTAAATCCCACACTGTTATCACTGCCACCTAGTGGTTCCTTTATCTGGAAATTCTTAATACTGTACACGAATGATCACTGCTGATAACCAGATCAAGAGTATTACCCTCTCTGCGTGCCTCTCAAACATGCTGCTGCTGCTGCAGAAAACACTCATCCAATAAATCCACAAAAGTCTTACTAGTGTGCGAGTGACCAATGCACAAGTTCTAGTCAATATCTGGGAAGTTAAAATCCCCCATTATAAGACATTCTGATTTATTAGCCCACTGTTTCTCTGTACAATTGTTCATTGTACTCATTCGAGTCATTTGGCCTATAACACACCCCTACTGTTATTTTTGCTTTTGCAGTGCTTGTGGTATTGCACCTGTTGATTATAACAAATTATAAGCTGCATTAAACTATAATTATAATTTTGCAAACTATAATTTCTTGTTTTGTTTATTGATTTCTCATTTTCTTTTAAATTGAATGAGTTCAGTGCCTGTTTACTGTTCAGTGCCTGGATGAAATGCAATTCTCTTAGAAAATAAAATCAAAAACATGGAACTTTTTCTCAGACCAGCTTTTTTTACACAATGTGAAACAAAGCCCAAAAAACTCAATGGTATTCAAATTCAGTTGTGTTCCAGATTGAGGTGGGAGAATAGCGATCGGAATGACTGAGCCAGTAATGAGAACCTTGAGACAATTATGCGGAATACATTTTAGCAACATGTATTCCATATATATTGTGAATGATGTTATCGTCCTGAATAAGGTAAATGTTGGAAGTGATCACAGAATGGTAAGATGTACACGATATAGATGTAGGAAAGGAAAGGAAAAAACTGATTCGAGTAAATAATACAAAGGTCTTTGAGATAACAGAATAGGAGAAAAAGCACTATATACTGGAACTTAAGAACAAGTTTGAGCTTCTGCAGACTGATCAGGATCAAGATATCGACGAGAAATATTACAACTTTCTGAAAGTGATAAAGCCCAAGAAACCTATAGGGAAAAAGAAATCCAAAGAAGAAAAAATTAGTCAAGAAACACTTGTCATGATGAACCGAAGACGACAAATGAAAAGCAAGAAAAACACTGACAGGGAGAAAATTGAGTATACTGAATTATGCAAAGCAATTAGAAAGAGACTCAGAGAGGACATAAGAAGATTTAACACAAGAAAATAGAACAAGCATTAAGGGAAAACAAAGGATTTAAATCAGCAGCCATGAGTAGTAATACAGAAAGACAAATGATACTGAAACTGAAGAATAGCGATGGTGTACTTATAAACAGCAGAGAAGGCATAATTCAAATAGCAGAAGACTACTATAGAGAATTATACAAGGAGCAGGGGAATGATGCCAGCAGTGGGGAAGATGGATTGCAAAGTAGCAACACATACGACATACCCGATATTCTTCCTGATGAGGTAGAACAGGCATTGAAGAAAATGAAGAATCAGAAAGCCCCGGGGGAAGATGAAGTTACTGTAGAGTTGATAAAATTGGGAGGAAGAGACATAACACAAAAACTGGCAAGGCTCTTCACAAAGTGCATTAGAAAAGTTGTGACGCCTAAGCAGTGGAATAATGCAATCATAGTTTTGCTGCATAAGAAAGGAGATAAATCAGAAATTGGAAATTATAAACCAATTAGCTTGTTATCCCACATCTACAAATTGTTCACAAGGGTCATTACTAACAAGTTAGAAAGAATACTCGATGAGAATCAACCGAAAGAGCAAGCTGGCTTTAGGACAGGATTCTCAACTATGGATCAGCTTCATGTAATATCACAGCCAATGGAGAACGCAAATGAATATAAAACACCATTATGCCTGGCATTTGTGGATTATGAAAAGGCATTTGACTCCATACAGCATAAGGCAATGTTTCAGGCACTGGAAAGACAAGGCATAGATACCCCATATAGTATGATTTTGAAGAAAATATATGAGAGTGCTACCTCCTTTATTAGACTAGACAAAGACAATAGGAAATTTAAAATTGAGAAAGGAGTTCAACAAGGAAACACAATATCTCCAAAGCTGTTTACTGCTGCCTTTGAGGAAGCTTTCAGAAGATTAGACTGGTCGCAGAAAGGAGTCAGTGTGAACGGAGAGTACCTAAACCATTTACGATTTGCAGATGACATTGTGGTCATAAGCCACAATCCCAAAGAATTAGAGGAAAATCTTAATCAGTTATGCACAGTTAGTAAGGATTTTGGACTAAAGATGAATATGGCTAAAACAAAAGTAGTGATGAACAAGTATGCCACAGAAAGGGAAATAATGATTGAAGGAGCAGTAATTGAAAAGGTGGAGTCATATACTTATCTGGGACAAGTTATTAGCTGTAATAATGATAAATGGCTGGAAGTCAAGAGAAGAATAAATTTTGGATGGATAGCATTCAGGAAATATAGTCACATACTGAAGAGCAATATCCCAGTTTGTCTGAAACGTAAAATAATGAATCAATGTATACTCCCCACCATGACTTATGGAAGTGAAACTTGGGCACTCACCAAAAGAATGGAAGAGAAGCTGAGAACTACACAGCGAAGAATGGAACAAATTATATTGGGAAACAGACTGTTAGATAAGAAGAGAAACACATGGATTAGGCAGCAAACTCAAGTAAAGGACATTCTTATCAAAACTAAAGAACTAAAATGGTCTTGTGCAGGACACATAGCTCGAAGACATGATGACAGATGGACTAAGAAAATAATAGAATGGTATCCAAGAGGAGCTAGAAGAAAACCTGGAAGATAAAGGTGGAGATGGATAGATGAAATTCATGAGTTTGTGGGTAGTAAATGGATGGCCAGTGCACAAAACAGAAGGAACTGGAAAGTTGCTGGAGAGGCCTTCATCCTGCAGTGGATTGAAAATGGCTGACGATGGTGATTCCATATATCTGCTGGTACAGTGCAACTGGAAACTCATGGCTAATGCCGTACGCAGTAGTCTGGTTGTAGTCCTTTCCCTGTGTTTTTTTTTTTTTTTTTGGTAGTTGGCCCATCGGCTTCTGTGGCCATAGTGCACCTCCCAAGGTTTTTGCAGTACTTTGATCCAAGCCCGAGGCGGGATTTGAACCCGCGACCTTTGGGTTGCCAGGCAGGCACTTGACCTGCCTGGCTAGCCCGGTCGGCCTTTCCCCGTGTTTTATTATTTAATATTGTATTAATTACTTAAATGCATATTATTATTGTGTTAATTACTGAAATGCATATCATTATTGTGTTAATTACTGAAATGCATATCATTATTGTGTTAATTACTGAAATGCAGTAATTAATACAATAACCTTTGCATCTAATTCCGATGTATGTTAATGTAATTTTGATGTCTTTTAACTAGTGCTAGTTATGTGGTTTTGTGTATACTTCATTCATTTGTAATGTGTGTGTGTATGACTTCATGGAAACTCTTATTTCTGCTGGCTAATGCATGATACAAATTTGTTTGTGTGGAGGTTGCATTGTGAATTTTGTGGCTACATGGAATGATTTGACTGTGTGTTTTCATGGTGTCTGTTTTCCTCTCTCCCCCTCCCCCAACCAGAGACTTTAAATCTGCAAACATTCATGGATTCAGATTACTGTGCCAAATATAAAAATGGAATTTGTTATTTTGTCTGGGATGCCTAATTTAATTGTCTCGAATCTGCTTTAGTGATCTGAACCTAGCTTCGTAGAGTAGTATAATATCTTGCTACTCTGTGAAGCCGATGTGCCAACAACTAATAACAACATAATAGCTCTGTGAAGTCACGTGCCATTGTCTAACGTGCAAAATTTGTATGATGAAATCCACGTGAAGGTATGGAAGTTGGTACACTTTATTATTGTGATCGTTAATGTTTGGAAAGAAGATACACTCAGTGATTACTGAATTGTGATCTTCCTATCCATAATGGACTATGCTGTACAGCTTGCAGTATATAAAGGCCAAACAGCTTCGTATTCTAGAGTAGTGGTAATTTGCATAGTAAAAGTCAAAGTGACAAAGTAGCAGTTATGGGATGTAGTAAAGATATGGAATTTCAAAAGGGTATGATTGTTGGAGCCTGTGCATCGTGTGCTTCCATATTGGAAACAGCATGTCTTGTCAGTTGCTCACAGCCCACTGTGGTTAAGGTGTATAAAGAATGGTGTTGAATGAGTCAAACCACCTCCCAGCAACAGAACTGTAAAGGATTACGCAAGGTGGATGTTAGTAGTGAGCAGCCGACCGGGCTAGCCAGGTGGATGAAGTACCTGCCTGGCAACCCAAAGGTCGTGGGTTCGAATCCCGCCTCGGGCTTGGTTCAGAGTGAAATGCAAAAACTTTGGGAGGTGCATTATGGCCACAGAAACCGATGTGCCAACAACTAACGAAAAAAAAAAAAAGTAGTGAGCGAAGAGTGCAGCACGTCGTACAGGTCGAATGACAGCTCACTGTGCAACAGTTGACATCACAATACAATACAGGAAATGCAAGAACAATATCTCAAATGACAATGTGCCACCCACACACACACACACACACACACTCAGATGTATAAGGGTTCCACAGCAGACAAGAGATACCCCCTTCTCACCACAGATCATTATTGACAGTGAATGCTGTAATGTCAACAACATGCAGGTTGGACCCTGGAGCACTGCAAATGAGTGTGCCGGTTAGACGAGTCCAAATACCTGGTGCAACATGCTGACAGATACTTTTGTGTGTTGTGCAAGTAACAAGAGTCCATGAACCCATCATGCATGGCACCCACTATCCAGGCAGGAGGCAGCTGTTGCTTAATATGGTGCGTGTTTTGCTGGCAAGAACTAAGACCCCTGGTGCATATGGCCCAACTTTTCACTGATGAGGTCTACCAGTATCTCTTAGGAGACCACATGTACTCTGCATGTTGTATTTTCCCAGACGGAAACGGGATCTTGCAAGATGATAATGAGCAGTGTCATCAGGCCCACGCTGTATGAGTGGTTTACTGAACACAGTGAAGATATCACTTGTCCTTGATTGACCTTCAAATTTGCCTGACCTCAATCCAATTGAATACTTGTGAGATGTTTTGGAATGGGAAATGAGGCATATGGACACACAGCCATCATCTATTCTGACACCGTGAAAAGCCTTGCAACCAGCATGGTTGCAGACAGATGTCTTCAAACATGCGGTGGAGTCAATGTCTAGGCTAATAGCAGCTGTTATCTGTGCGAATGGTGGCCCAGCATTAGGCAGGTTGTCACAATTCACCGATCACAGTGTAATCCTGTAGCAAACTCCTTATCTTCAGTACAGCAATGTAGCTTTTATACCTGTATTTTTCTTGTTGAATATTTCAAGGTAAATGCACATGTATTGATTTTTTATTTATGGAAAAAAAAGAAAAGAAAAGAGTTATTTTTTGTATTCCGATAAAGTGGTCAGAGGAGGAGTTTACATAACATTAGGAGAACTGGATTAAGGACTTTTGTATTCTTTTTGCATACATTGTAATTTAGGTTATTTTTTTAACGTGTGTAGCAACCAATAAATAAACTGGACATAATGTGGTTGAGTCACAGCCAGCACAAAGAGTTTTGGCAACCTGAGCCAACTTTGATTTGGCATCTATGATGCAATTCTCCATTCATGTAAGCTGAAAAAGGTTTCTCAGTTTGAAAATAAAATATGCATTTTTTGGTGTTATTTTATTGTTTATTGTTATCATTATTATTATTAGTAGTAGTGCAAATGATGCAAGGAAGCTTATACAAAAAAAAAAAACAAAAAAACATAATAATAATCGTATTAATAATATGTGCAATTCTGCCTTAAATTTTTTCACACTACCAATTTCCACAAAACCAAAAGGCAGTTTGGCCCAACAATCAGTTACTCTCTGACTGAAAGCAAATATTTGCTTATCTATCCTACAGCCAATCTTTTTCAATTTAACTTTTAACTCTACTTGTATGTGTTAGTAGTAGTATTAGTACTGACAAATAATGTAGTAAAGTTTGTCTAGTTGTCTTGTTCTGTTCAAACTATCCACCCCCATAATGTCAGATGGAAGTTTGTTCCAACAATCAACTACATGATGGCTGAAGCCAAATTTCCACACATCTATCCTGCAACCATCCTTCTCAATTTAAATTTATGCAACATAGTCTGAAAAAGAGGAAGGATGCCATCAGCATCGAGTTTACCGAACCTATTCAAAGCCTTAAATGTATTTAAGGCTTTGAATAGGTTTGGTAAACTCTATTTGATTGAGGTATACCTCAATCAGATCTCCTCGCATGTGCCTGGTCTACAGATTGCATTCTGCGGAACTGAAGGTTTTTATGGTAAGAGCATCCTTTTGTTCTCTTCATTAATCTCATTGCTCTTCTCTGCCCTCATTCCATCAGATTTACATCATTTCTTAAATGAGGCTTCTAGATCTTTATGTAGTACTTGAGATGTGACCTAACCATTGCCTCGAACAACAGGATAATCACCTCCCTATTCCTGCTGGAAGATTTCCTGTATATCATCAACAAAAACCCCATGATCTGTCCTAGCAACCAATCAAAATTGATTTCTTCACTGTTTAAAATTGATTTCTTCACTGTTTAAAGAACTTCGTGTTTGCCTGCGCAAATTATCCCTAAATCTGTTTCATTCTCCAACCATCATGAGTGTGGTGCTACACAGTTGTTATTTTGTGATTACTGCTACCCAGCATGCAGTATCTTGCAGTTATCAATATTAAACTTCAGTTGCTGCTTCTCAGCCCATCTACCTAATTTGGTGCCTCCGTAGCCAGGTGGCAGGAGCAGCAGTGCATAGCACACGCATCTTGATTAGACCAGGGTTCAAGCCCGTGACCACCAAATACAGAGGATGCAGAAAGGTCAGGGAATGACCACCGCATATCCCCGGAGAAATATGGCCTTAGTTGCTAATTCTCCTAAAAACCAAATAACAACAACTGCCTAATTTTTCTAGAACTTGTTGCAGTAGCTTACCATGACTGTTGTCATTAACCACCTTCCCATCTTCATCTGCAAATTTAGACATCAAGACTAGTATACCTTCATCAATATCTTTAATCAATTAAAAAAAAAAACACAACCCTGGGGAAGGAATGTCACTAATAATAGTAGTTCAAAAAAGAATAGTGTCTTTTAAAAATCATTCTTTGTCTTCTCCCACTGAACTGTACTTTTATCCATAGTAGTAACTTGCCCCTAATGGCACACTCTCCACTTTGTATAGCAGTCTTTATGTGGAACTGTATCAAAAGCTTTTCTGAAATCTAATTATATAATTGAAAATTTTTTTTGCATCCAGCTCCTTTGTTATTGTATCACAGTATCTAATCATATTGGTCAGACAGTATTGCTCCTTAACAAATCCATGATGTGATTGCAGTATGACTGCATTCCTGTATAGATAGTCCTCCAATCCTTTTTTTAACCAGTAATCCCATAATTTTCCCTGGAACAATAGTAAGGCTAGCAGGTCTGTAATTACTTATGTCACCCTTTGAAATATCTTTTCTTTATAATATTATCAAGTATCTGTGATTAAAGGGCAATGATGGTCCATATTAATATGCTAAAAGTGCTAGGGTGCTTTGTTGTCAAATTTCATGCAAGTTTTCTCCATGGAAGAGATTTGTGTGAAACTGAGTGCCATTCAGATGTTCTATCACTATCAGTCAATTCAAAAACAGAGGTAGTCATGTACGAAATGTTGATGAAAGTTTGTCAAATGATTATTAATTCTGTAGTGGGTGTACTGTTTGATCAATCAGATTGGTCCTGCTCAGATAGCTGATAATCTGAATGAGTATGAGGACTTAATAACACACGAGGAGTTATTAAGGGAGGAAAATGCCAGACGTTTATCAAACTGTAACGGGTGCTTAATGATTTTGTAATAACTGAGAGCAAAGTGGAGGAGAAATTGTTGAAGTTAAACATAAGAAAGGACCTGGGGTGGATGGGATCTATCCAGTTATATTAAAGGAGGTGGCAAAGGAAGTAAGCAAAATCTTAGCCATAATTATGAGAGAATCCCTGGACTTAGGGGAAGTCCCCGCAGACTGGAGATGTGCAAATGTATCTCCAATTCACAAAGGGAGATCTAAGGGTGACACTAGTTATTACAGACCAGTTATATTAGCTTCTGTTCTGAGGAAAATAATGGGGTCACTGGTTAAAGATGCATTGCAGGATCATCTAGACAAGGCTGTAGTTATAGTTCAGACACAGCATTCATTTGTTAAAGGGAAATCTTGTCTGAAAAATTTTATTGGATACTGTGATGTGGTTACAAAGGAACTGGATGAAAAAAATAATTTTAATATCATATACTTGGATTTCGGGAAAGCTTTTCACACTGTTGCACATGGAGGACTACTGTACAAATTGGAGCAGTATCGTATTAAGGATAAGTTGTTACAATGGATAAAAGGGTGGTTGAGTGGGATAAGACAGAGTGGTAATCGATGGACGCTGCTCTTCATGGACTAATGTTATTAGTGGAAGGGTGGTTGTGTGGGAGAAGACAGAGTGGTAATCAATGGATGCTGCTCTTCGTGGACTAATGTTATTAGTGGAATCCCCCAGGGTTCGGTGTTGGGCCCACTGTTGTTTTGTATATTTATCAGTGATATTCACGAAGGTATATCAAGCTTAATGTCCAGATTTGCAGATGATATAGAGGTAGGTAGAGGGTTCTTAATGACAGTAATGGCAGTGTGCTACTGCAACAGGATCTATAAAATTTGGGCAGATGGGCTGAGAAGTGGCAACTGAAGTTTAACATTGACAAATGCAAAATACTGCATATGAGAAATGTACTAACTGTGTGGTACTACAATTAGGGTGGCAGAAAATGAAAAAGATTTGGGAGTAATTGTGGAGTCAGATATGTTTTCTGAGCAATGTAGACAGGCTTCCTGAGCAGGTAATGGGGTATCGTCAATGATATACAGGAATTTTGCTAGTAGGAAAAAAGGAGGTGATTATCCCTTTGTATAAGCAATGGTCAGGCCATGCCTGAAATACTGCGTACAGGTCTGGAGACCTCATTGTAGAAAGGATGTAGAGTTGCTTGAGCATGTACAGAGAATGGCAACAAGATTGGTGAGGGGAATGAAGTGGTCCTCTTACCAAGAAAGGCTTAAGTTCTGCAAATTGCAGCAGTTGGAGTTGTTGTTGTTTGGTTTTTAGGAGCATTAGCAACTAAGGCCATATTGCTCCGGGAATATGCGGTGGTCATTCCCTGACCTTTCTGCATCCTCCATATTTTGGTGGTGACGGGCTTGAACCCCGGTCCAATCAAGAAGCGTGTGCTACACACTGCTGCTCCTTCCCACCTGGCTACGGAGGTGCCTTCAGCAGTTGGAGACTAGGCACCTGTGAAGTGGTCGGCTTGAGGTGTATAAGGTCTTGAATGGATTGAGGATGCTGAATTCTGATGGGATTCTTCCACTTGCCCAGATTACAAACCTGAGGGGACATAAATTCCAATTGAGGAAAGACAGTTGTAGAATAGATCTGCAGAAATTTGCCTTTAGCCAGCAGGTGGTTAATTTCTGGAACAAACTTCCATCTGTTGTGGAAATTGATAGCTTAAATAAATTCAAGGAGGAACTGGACAAACTTTTAGAGGGAATGGATGTGTGAAATTTTTATTATTTTTATTTTTTGGCTGGTGCTACATAAGCTCATACACTTGCTTTCTTGCATCACATACCCCCATTACTACTGCTACCTTGTGCAATAAAAAAACAACTTAAAAACTGAAATGTCTATTATGATTTCTTTATTGTAAAGTTTAATATTCTTCCACTATATACATCTTAAAAAAAAAAAAATCAGTGATCTGAATCACAGCTTATTTCTTAGCTGAAGATGTATCAGGGGGTATTTTGATACCTAGAAACAATAATTTCTATGTATCAAAAAGTTTGTACCCTTACCTAGAAACAATAGCCCTAGAAAGGTGAAACTTCACAGGAACTTTAATTCTTTTCTATGTACTTTCCATATATAGTAACACATTACTCCCATCTTTGGATCAGTTGTTTAATGCCTTGATTGTAGAATCTGCGCTTTTTGCCTGAAATCACGATTCCACTTCATTGATGTCTTCCTGAGAGGAATCAAAGCGTTGTCCATGCAATGGTTTCTTCATTTCTCAGGGCAAGAAAAGTGATGGTGCTAGGTCAGGAGAATAGAGTAGGTTCACCCTAAAAAAGTTCTTAACATCTGCATTACACAAATCCAACAGTTGGCAAGAACATTGCATTTGACATCGCTTAATTGAGAAGCGAACGTACTCAGGCACACAGATACTCGAATCTGAGGGACGAGAAGGTATGGAGACCGGGCAATTTCTTTCTCGGTCTCCATACCTTCTCGTCCCTCAGATTCGAGTATCTGTGTGCCTGAGTACGTTCGCTTCTCAATTAATAACATTAATTGGGACATATTTGAACATTCTGTAAATGCTGATTTCTCCAAACTGACTAACTCTCATTTTGACGACATGTCTGTGTCTGAAGCTGCGACACAGATTCAAAACATTTTGATTAATGCATCATATAAATCATCAAGGAAAAAACGTGTCAATTCCAGAACTTGTTCCTGGTGGTCGTCAGAATTATCTTCGCTTCGGAAACAGGTCCACCACGCTCGACGCACCTATCAGCACAATCGTCATTTGTCTCAGGCTGATGTTCGCATCTTTTATAATAATTACGTTGATCTCAAGAAACGTTATGTGAAGGCAATTGCTACCAGGAAGAAGGAAACTTGGACAGAATTTGTGCACAACTCTGGTAATGCAGACCCGTGGGGGCTACTTTATAAAATTGTAAGAAATAAATTATTTACACAAGAAGTGTATGGATCGATCATATACAATGGTCTGGAGACCACTAACTGGATGGATTCTGTAAATATTATTCTAGATAATCTTTTTCTACAGGACAATGTGAGCTGCGACACTGATTTCCACACTAATATTCGTTCTGCCAATTCTCTGTATGTTTCTTCAATTAAGACTGAGCCTTTTAGTGCCATCGAGCTGGACACAGCGGTCAAACAAGTGAAAGTTAAGAAATGCCCAGGGATGGACATGCTGGAGAGTACCTTTATAGTACGGCTCGCCAAGATTAAGCCCAGTATACTTCTACAACTTTTCAATAAATGTTTAGATGCTGGAACTTTCCCAGATCTGTGGAAGACAGCCCTTATCAAGCTGATTAGGAAACCTGACAAGCCCCCCCAGGAACCAAGGTCTTATCGGCCTATAGCTTTATTGGCCAACCTTGGTAAACTATTAGAACGTTTAATTGCCCTGCGATTAAACAACTTGTTATTGGAACGGGAATTAATTGCGCCTAATCAATACGGATTCACTCCTGGAAGGTCCTGCGAGGACGCCCTTGTAGACTTCGTTTCTTCTGTTGAACACTCCAGTTTCAAGTATACTCTTGCTATCTTTATTGACTTCGAGGGTGCTTTTGATTCCCTTTGGTGGGAAAGTGCCCTCGAACGTTTACGTCATGCCGAATGTTCCCAGCAACTTTATCTTCTAATTAAGAGCTATTTCTCTAACAGATTTATCACCGCCAGATCTAAGTACAGACAAATTTTGCGTCAGGTCTTTCGAGGGTGTCCTCAAGGCTCCATTTTGGGACCACTTTTCTGGAACTTTGTCCTGCAAGGGTGGATTACCCGAACTTTTGACAACGTGAAGATCATGGCATATGCGGATGATTTGACAGTCCTTGTTGGTGGAAATTCAAGGTCTTCTATTGAAATATCCGCTGAGAAAGTTCTATCTGATCTTCAACAATGGACAGTTGAAAATAAGCTAAAAATTAGTTCTACCAAGACAAAAATTATGATCCTTGGCTCTAAATTGGATGTTCGTCGACCGCCAAGAGTTAAAATAAACAACAGACAAATACCTCTAATAACGGAAATTAAACTTTTGGGAATAACTATTGACAGCAAGTTAAACTTTCTCCCTCATTTATCCAATCTGCGAATTAAGATCAGAAATTTCACCGGCGCTCTTGTCAGAGTTTCTAGAACTGAGTGGGGTCTTTCTAGAAGATGTTTAAGAATCTACTATAACTCTGTGTTTCTCCCTATGGTTACCTATGCTGCTGGCGCTTGGTTCCATAGGATGCGGACTGTACAATTTCAATCAAAATTGATGTCAATCCAGCGTACAATGTTACTTTGTATTTTGAAGATTTGTCAAACAGTTTCAACACCTGCTTTACAGGTTTTAGCCGGGACGTTACCACTCGATCTCTACGTAATTTTCAGAGGCTTATGTTATCGCCTGAAACGTCAGATTCCCACTCAGATCCTTGGTATTTCTATTAACACTCAAGTCAATGTTAAAGCCGAACGACAAAGAATTTGGCAAGAGTTGATCAACTTGTGGCAGAGTAGGTGGGATCGCACAACACTGGGCAGTGTAACGCGTAAGTTTTTTCCTGAAGTTGACTCTCTTATGGATAAAAAATCTACAGTCTGGTTTAGCCTCGACTTGTTTACCTCCTATTTGATATCAGGACACGGATCATTAAATAAGAAATTGTTTAAATTTCGCTTGTCTCCTACGGAACTCTGCCATTGTGGCGGTGTGGAAGATTGGCAGCACGTGTTGTACTCTTGTCCCTCATACAATGAATTTCGAGTAATTCTGCAGAATGCAATTCCCAACTTTTCATCAGGATTGGAACCTAATTTTGTATCAAATGCCACGAGTTACCGCGCTCTTCAGGATTTTGCTAAGGCAACCTTCAATAAAAGGCTGGCAATCCTTTCTGCAACGACTACACATGCGAATGCTTCAAATTCAGCTCAAGACTCTTCACCTTCACTGCAATGACGTCCATTTTCTCAACAAGATCTACAACTCTGGACTTGTGCTCTGTGTGTGTTGTGTTTTTATTTTTTTTTTTTTTTTAACTCTACAAGTGTCCTACAACTATAACTCAATTAGGCGATGAAAATTCCTGTGCTCCTTTGCTCGGATGGCTGTTAACTGACTGTGATTTTGTTATTGGTGATTGACTGTGACTTTGCTACTAATGACTGCAGGATCTACTAGATTTAACCTCAACTGTTTATAAGGTTTGTGCCTGTTTCTGGGATTGTGTAAAGTCTTGTCGGTTGAATGGTACTGTTATCCTTAATTATTTTCTTTGAACTTGTTGTTTTTTTTTTTTATGTTAATATGCATAAGAGTACTTTCATTGTTTACTTTGAAATTATCTGTGTGTACCTCAATCTGTTGAGGTTTTCTTTCGTACAGTATTTAATCTTTGTATAGTTGTATAAGTTAACGAGGCGGAGATGAACTAACGTTCCAGGTGCCGCCCAAGACAAATAAATACATACAAATACATACATACATTTGACATCGCTTCTGCAAAGGCTTCAGCAATCTTGGAACCCATCATGCGGAGATCTTAGACATGTGCAGATGGTCATGTAAAATGCACAACTAATTCCCAATGCATTTGCGATGAAGTGAATTGTCACATGTCTGTCACTCAGCACCAGCTGCTCAACCTTTGCAACCATCTCACTGTCTGTGGATGTTGATGGCCTTTCTTCTCTTGGCTCATCAAAGACTTGTACAACTGCACTGGAACTCCCATTTCCACTTTTTTACAGTTTCATGGGATGGACAATTCTGCTCATACACAGCTTTCATTTCTTCCTCAGTTTCCTGAGCTTTCTTGCCCTGCAACTGCAGGAACTTGATCACTGCTCAAAAGTATAGTAAAGCTCCACTTTGTCAACCATAGCGTCCTTCTTCAGATTCCAGGCTCCACTTCTGGTGTATGATCACATATGGGAATGAAATTTCACATGTTAACTATTGAATATGTAGACAACTTATGTTAAAAATGGCATCTTCCTACTGATGTTTTACCTAGGTCAGGGTACAAACTTTTTGATACCCCCTCGTATATCTAGAAAAAAATCTTATCTGTTCAAAATGCAATATGTACCTGCTTGTGTACCTGATAGGTGGAAACCTGCAGTGTATACTGGAATTTTAGTTTCTGCTTTTATTTCTATCAGAGTTGAAAATGAGGTAGTTGGGAAATATTTTTTTTCCCTAGCTACCTCACTTTTTGAATAACAAGACTCCATATATTTTTTTGGAAAACAAGACTAATGTCTCTGAAATTTATTCTTGTTATTCAGTGTAATATCAGAAAAAAATAATTGAATTATAACACTGTTTTTAAATATTTCATGGCTTTTTTCCAAAAATATTACTCATCGAATACAATAGTATGCCTGCTCATGTGACTTTTATTTGCAGACCCACTAGAAGTTTAAATATTTTGTGAATCAGTTGGCATGTCCAAAGGTATTTATTTATTTTAAGTAACTAATAAACATATTTATTAGTTACTTGAAACTCCAATCAAAGAAATGTTAACCAATGATCAGAAAGCCTTCTGTGCAGATATATCAGAACACCTTTTTGGGAGATTTAGGTGAAATTCCTAAATTCAAAGCAAGATTTAAAAACATTCATATCTCCACCACCCAAGAAATTCTGCATTGCACAGTCAGCAATGGAGAGTGATGTTCTCCATTTTTTCGGACGTTTAGGGAGTGGCTCTTGTTGATTACCTTGAACATGCAGCCACTGTCATAGACCAGTGCTGTGCACATTAACTGTGAGAAGCCATCAGAATGAAGCAACGAGGGAAGTTGTATCATTGTGTTCTTTTCCACCAGCAAACAAATCCACTGTTGTAATATCTATCATTGGGTTTTGCTATCCTCAATCACCTTCCAGATTTGTCTTCTAATGACATCTTCCTCTTTAAAATACTTCATCTATTCATATAACACTGCTCAATGCACAGCAGTGTTATGCGAGTAGATTATAATGCTTGCATATTTGTTCCCTTCACCTGCACACTTTTGGAGCTCCTTCGTGGACAAAGGTTTTACTCATGTGAAGAGATGATGTGTGCTCTGAGAGACAGATTACAGAAACGGACAATGTGTGTGCTATGAGGATGTGAGAAATCAGTGAAAAATTTTACATGTGTGCCTGATGCAATGCTCATAATGGCAACAATGCCTAGCAAGGGCAGCGTTGGGAGAAACATTGTAGTTCAGAGGACTATATTGATCACTGAAATTTACCCCTTTTTCAAAAGCTGGATTTTTTCATAGTCATTCTGTTAACCTTCTGAACCATCCTTATATAATTATGGATAGTGTATATAACAGATACAAACATAAGGATATTCTGCTTGCTTCACACATGTCCAGAATATTAATGTGAATGCTATCTTGTTCTTTGCATTGGATAATACACTGCCACAACCTGTGGGATATTTTTTGCAACATACTGTCATAACACAGTTTATCATGCTGTGAACCTTTTTTGAAATATGTTCATTAACAAATCAAAAAAGGGAATTACTTTATAAAAAGAGAGAAAGATGAAGACTCCAGGTTCAATCAGGTGGTGCTATAGAGTCTTGATCAATCCTCTTATTTTGAAACATACTAGGTAGATAATCAGATTACAAATATCATAATACATCCTGCTGGCATTATGGTATAATACATCCTGCTAGCATTATGGTATAATACATCCTGCAGGAGTCATACCTGGCAAGAGGATTTTTATTTTCCACTTGTAGAACAAACCAGTCCCTTAACATGGCTTGCCAAAAATAGATACTCTCCAAAATGTTGGCGTCACTTGGATATTCAGCTACTATGATATTGTTATCAACTCCTAAAAATTCATCAAGAACAGTTTCTCCACTGATCAAACCTGTCACTTAGAGTTCTTCCCAAGGTTGCTCAATGTTTTGTAGTAGTTCATCCCTCTCATCGTTGTTAATGGGCAATTTAGCAAATCTGCTTTTGCAAAATAGTTCTTAATTGTTGTTTCCATCACATCTTGCCTGACACTTTCGCCAATTCTGGTATGCACAAATGGCGAAGGTAAAGAAAGCCAACACAAGAATCATGGGAAACTTACTGGGCCTACTCGTTTCTCACTACCACAGTTTCTCGGTAAACAGATGGTGCATGTTATCGGTAGTAGCAATAGAAATTGGTAACAATGTATTGATTAGTTTTTTCTCATTATTAAAAGCAGATTATTGGAGTTTGTGAGTGTAATGCCTTCGCAGCTGAAATTTACTTCTGGGTACACCCTCCAGACTGCCTCAGTCTTAGGGTGTTTATCCTCCATTTCTGCTGTTTTAAAATAGGAAAATGACTCCTACTGCCACTACCGATAACATGCACTGTCTGCTGTAGAAGTTGTTTTCGTATCAGGTTAAAACAGCGGGAAGGGGGGATAAATACCCTAAGACCAAGGCAGTCGGGAGGGTGTATCGTAAGTAAATTTAGCCCACTCATGAACTCCAATAATCTGTTTTTAATAATGAGAAAAACCTAATCAATACATTGTTATCGGCTTCTACTGCCACTACTGGTAACACATACCATCTGTTTACCGAGAATTCAGGGAGAAACTGCAGTAGCGGGAAATGAGTTTGCCCGGTAAGTTTCCAGTGGTTCTCGTATTGGCTTTCTTTACCTTAGCTGCACAAATATATAAATCTATAAGTTGGTTGGTTTCTATTCTCAGTATAAATTTTTTCAGTACGTGTCTTCAGTAGTGCATTTTAAAATTCTTGATAATGCCTTGGTCCATTGGCTGCAGTTTATATGAGGTATTCGGAGGGAAGAAAACAAGCTTCACACTTGTAAGTTTCAAAATTACCGAGTAAAGGTGGGCAGGGCAGTTGTCGGCAGTCAATGTGATTTTTCTGTTTTTTTACGTCATCTTTCTATCGAAATTTAAAATCCACTGTTCAGAAATTTCATTTGTTATCCAAGCTTTTTTGTTGTAGTTGTAGTCCAACTCTAATGAACTTACCCCTTTGAAATATCGGGGTTGTTTACTTTTGCCTATTACCAGCCATATTTGTACCAACCAAGACTATAATTCTCTCCTTACTATTTTTCCCACCTAAACATTTATCACCTTTAAAAGTCAGTGTCTTGTTTGGCAAACATTTAAAAAATAGACCTGTTTCATCAACGTTGAATGTGTCTTTAGGCTTGTAGTTCTCCATAATTTTTTCCAACTTTCTTTCCAATGGGTGCAGTCTTCTTCAATTTCAACCCCACTTTTACCAGAAATAACTTTTTTGAGTAAGCCATGGCACTTTTTAAATTTGTCCAGCCAACCAGAACTGGCTTGGAATGTTTATGCCCCAGAAAAGGTGCACATTCTATATGCTTTTCTTTTATTAATGGCCTTCACCCACTTTACCTATGTTCTTTCATTCCTACTACCTGAATTGTTTGATTGCTCACTCCCCCACCCCCCCTTTCCAAACCTGGGTGGCATCCCACCCTTTTGCTTATGAGTAACCGCACCACCACCTGTCAACTCCAACTCGAGGGCAGAATGGGTATCCAGTCCTGGGGGGGGGGCAGCTTCATCTGCATCTTCATACAGGCATAATTTCACACTCTTCCAACTGAGTCCTGTTTCCTCAAACAGTTCGAGAATCGAAGCAAATTTTAAAGCGATTTTCTTTTTTTTAACGCCTCGATCTACACTGTTAACCACTTCCACTTTTTCCACTACACTCAAAGATTTTCTCTTATACATTGTAAGGTTACTTGTACAGCAGCTAAAACAAAACTGATTTAGGGACCATTTGTACATATCATCTAAACAGAGACAGGTGAGATTTAGTGAACGTGTGGATGACTCATTTCTGGGAAACAACAGATGAATTTCTGGGATAAAGGAAAATCATTCTCTCCTAATTTTCTAATAGAGTGCTTACAGTAGAAAAACAGGTTGATCCGAGCCAACTTCCACGTTGGGAATATGCCTTAATCTTTGCCACTATAGTCAACTTAGCAGTTGACTATAGTGTTAAATGTAATGCTGCTCTGGGGGGTTTCCCCAATTCCGCATTAAGCAATGTGATGAATGCAAAAGTCTGTAAAGACCAGATTTATATAGGTTAGTGAGTGTTTGTGTAGTGTTGTTGTTGTTGTAGGGTTGTGTTGTTCATTCGGCCTCTTAGCCTCAAGGCCTGTGATTTCACACAAAAACCTCTAGTTTACTATCCAGTGCCACGAGGAGGTGGGCTGGGCAGTAGGGAGTGTAAAGCACTGGTGGGGAGAACCCTGTGGTAGCCAAGACTACTCACACTCCCAGTAAAAAAAAAAAAAAAAAATAGGGCCCTCTTCTGTCTCCCCTTTCAAACAGGTGGACACCTGTTTGAAAGGGGAGACAGAAGAGGACCCCAGCACTGGATGCCCATCCTGTCCTGGTGGGGAGCTGACAGGTGGTGGTGGGGTTACCCACTAGGTGAAAGGGGAGGAGTTGCCACCCTGGTTGGGGGAAGGAGATGGGGGAGTGAGCAATAAACCAACCCAGGCACTCCTACAATGGGATTCTTTCATTCCTACCAGGTGGTAGGAATGAAAGAATCCCATTGTAGGAGTGCCTGCATTGGTGCTCTATCCCACACTGGCTGCGGGAGGGTAAGCCATGCTGGTCAGTGTCAGAATCCCACACCACATATCATCGCCAATCGCAGCAGACGCCATGCCGTGGCTAAATAGCCACGGCATGGCGTCTGCTGCGATTGGCAGACTGCCCCTGGCCATCTACCCATTATCTTATGGGGGGAGGGGAGAGACAATTTGCTTCACTCATAATCTACTTTCATACTCCCATTGAATTTTGTGCTTTTTTCTTACATTTTATAATAATTTTTAATAATTTTTATAGCAGACAGAAGGGACACTCCACAGGAGTGTCCCTTCTGTCCCCTCTTCTCCCAATTTCTGGTGGAAGTCTTCCTATCATCCATTCACATGTGCTTTCACTTATTCTCCACACTCAGACTGTCACCTCTGTGCTCTCTTCCAATAAAAATGTACACTTTTTCCCCCCTCTGGGCTCTCCCTGGTAAGCTTAGCCGATGCCAGTGTTCACCTGCCAGAGCTATTATGAATGCCTGGCTCTCTGGGCCCAGGACAGAAACTAGGTTTGGTGGTGTTCTGCAGACCCCTAGGCTAAATGGCCAGATGAACAACATAACAACAACCAAACACTATAATACACAAACCACACAATGCATACACTCATTATCTGGCCTTTACAGAGTTTGTATTATGTCACAATGTTATGATGTAGATTTGGAGAAAAACCCCATTGCCACAGGTCCTGAAACACTATCCACTATACTGTGTCTGAGAAGCCCTGATTCCTCACATCTGGCTTTATATTTGTTGGGAGGAGAACTTCACTGAAATTTTACTGTGTAGTCTTTCTATTCCTAGTTACACTACTGACGATGACAATGTGGGAGGAGTTATATTGTAACTTTTAAATAATAATTAGATTCACTTCAAATATAAATATTTCTGATGTATATAGTAGAATAAATAGCATATTTTTTGGGTGCACTTTGTTACAGTATGCTAGCATTATGAATATTTATAGCAAATGTAAAACTGCTTCAGTCATTTTTGGAAATTACTATCACCTAAACTCATTAACAAACCCAAGCTTGTTGCCTTAATCAAAGATAAACTTTTATATGTATTTTTATCATCCTCAACTTGGGTGTATTGAGTTCTGATGACTTAGCCGGAGATTTCCAACCAAAGTAGCAACTTCAGCACATTATTCATATTATCAAAGGTTGTCCAGGCTTTTTCTTAGTCAATACCACCTGTGGAAAACAGCTTATGTTCCTATTATAATTCTGTCATTTTGGTATAGTTGCTTTGTTTAATCTTAATGTATTCAGGGTTGCAGCATAAAATGTAATGTCATGGTGTGGCTGCCAATGATATTATGCATTCATAGGATTGACAGGTTGATTGAAACAGGTGATAATTAACAAGTGGGTGCAACAGACTAAAATCATACATTAAAGTGATTGATTGATTAACAGGGTTATTCAACCCAGTGAACATGTAGGGGAAAGCAAGGTAGCAGTACAGATTTTATAGTCTTGTTCTTAACCTTTTCCCAAAAAATGTGTGTGAAAAGTGATGGTGAAACACATTGAGTAGTGTGGTGGGTGGAATGCCTGAAGTTAAAAGCATTGGCTATCCTAGTGATGACATATGGATTTAAAGTGTAAAATGGCTCTGAAACTGAAGAATAAATGCATTTGAATTGCTGCTTTCAGATCCAAAGAATTTTTTTGCTAGTTTTTGATATATATATAAAAAAAAACAAACATACAATGCAATTAAGATTTACTGACAAACTCTACTTTAGGGTGTTTTTATGGTATATGGGATTTATATAACTTTGCATATCAGAAGGAAAAAAAAAAATCTTTAATAAAAATTGTGGTAAATAATTGTTTAGGAATGTACTATATACAGATAAATTTTAGAATTGTTTTTTTTTTTTTTTCTAGTTTAGAAGTGTTTAATTACAAATTTATGACAACATAAGATATTCTTTAGGAAAAATATCCAATTCTTGAATCTAGATTTTTGAACCTTGATTCTTTAATTCTTGAATTATATGAAAAAATTTTATATAAAATATGTATAAAAAGAAACCAACAAGTGAAAAGAAATATGGTTGTATTCCCAAATCATTGTATTAACAATAAACTTTACAGTAAAGAATAACAAATTTGCATACATCTTAGTTTATAATAGTACCATATAAAGGTTTAGTTCATCCTTAGTAGAAGAATAGAATAGAATAGAAAGGATAGAAAAAAAAAAAAAAAAAAAAAAAGGAATACATGAAATAGACTAAATGAAATTTCTGACTTTTAATTTTAAAGAAATTACAATAAGGTTTTCTTTTATTTATTTATTTAGAAATAAACGTTTTAGTACATTTTTAGTTTTGGTTGATAGTCATATTTGAATTGTCATGAATATCATAGAATTTGTTGTAGTTTATTATCTCTCTCTCCTTTTTTTTTTTTATTTATTTTTTTTATTTGAATTTTCTTCAATATTTGAACCCTGCAACTTTTATTAATATAGTTTGTTTTTCTCCTGTCCATTTCAGTTTGAATTAACAACAATGGAAGAAGATGGAAGTCCAGAACACCATAAACAAAAAAATATATACATTCGCAATACTGATATGTTAGATGTCTCATCCATTGAAAAACTAATTACCCCTGAAGTTGTTTGTACATATGGTGATATTGATATTCATCGTTTAATGTTAGTATCATTTATAATTATTTTTATTAAGGTAATCCAAAATTTCATGTTGAATTTAAATCCTATGTTAATTTTGCCTAATGATGATGTAGGATAAATAATCACTATTTAGGATGTGACTAAATAAATTACCTAATTTGTTTAGTCACGTCCTGAATAGTGATTATTTATGGTATAGAAAACTGCCAGTAATTATTTATGGTAGAGAAAACTACCAGTTAGTTAAATCACAAAATATGAGCATTCTTATAATTGAATGGTCCATTGAACTAAACAGTATTTTTAGAGTTTTTTGTAGGTGTTATTTCTTCCATTGATAGAGAACTGGCATAAAAAAATAAAACAACATGTGTATTCATCTCTAAATAGTTGTGCCCTGAGAGTGAAGGATTCTCACTATAAATAAATTACATCTGGCCCCACGCATGGTCAGCCCAACAGCCAAATTAAAAAATTTATGCACATACAGTGGTGGACAAAAAAACTGCATCACCTTAAAAAAAAGTAACATTTGTAGTGAAAAGTATAAGATATTGTTTGATTACAGTCATTTTGTTTGTCGCAAAGCAAAGGTATTGTATCAGATAAAACTTCTATTGCATCAGACAGTAATTGCGAGGTATTGCTTCAACCGTTTCTATAAATACGGTGTTCGAAGGGTATACATGCTCATTAGTATCCTGTTTTTCAGAGGTGTAAGCATGGCTCCATATTATCAGTTGACACCAAGAAAAAAAAGTATAGCTGTTGCTCTGTCCCAGGAAGGGACAAATAGGCTGCCACCAGTCAACAGCGTGAAACCTGTGATGTGAAGAGAAGATCTGGATCAGGCCATAAAAGAGTGATTACCCCTTCCAAAAGATCAATATTTGAACCAGCTATGCCTTCGTAATCGCTATGCTAGTGCTCCTGATCTAAAACTGGACTCTGAGATGGCTTTATGTTGTGAAACAAGTGCACAAACTATCCAAAGATGGTTTTCGGAATGTTGTCTGCATGCCTATTGGCCCAAGAAAAGCCTTTGTTCACACAAAAATGAGGAAGAAGCGACTTGCTTGGGCTAAAATGCATGTTTCATGAACAAAAGAGCAGTGGGACACCATCATCTTTTCTGACTAATTGAAATTCAACCTGCATGGCTCGAATGGGAAGCGATATGTCAGAAGACGAAAATCGGAGGCATACTATCCTGACTGCATAACACCGACTGTAAAGTTCCACGCTGGTCAGATGGTCTGGGGATGCATAACAAGCAAAGGGGTGGGGCAAATAAAGTTTATTAATGGAACGGTGAATGCAGAAACCTACATTGCCATCTTGGAAGAGTGCCTTAAACCCATTATTAGGTATTACCACACAGACGTCCAAAACTGCATTTTTCAATAGGACTCAGCCAGCATCTTGCCACACAGCAAAATTGGTAAGTTTTATGCAATTGGATTTAATGATGAGTTTGTCTTCTTGTCTCGCAAGGCTTAAAACATACTTACACCAATGTTTTCCCTCTTTTTTTCTCCCTTAAGGTGCAGTCATACATCAGAAATGCTAGCATTACAGTGTTGGACTGGCCCGGCCACATCTAGATTTGAACCCTGTTGAAAATTGCTGTTACATAATGTCGTCTAAAATTGTTCAGAAGAAGCCAACAAGTAAGATTCAGCTGCAGGAGAGCATTGTAAGGTTGTAGTACCAATAAATTGGGCAACCATATATCCAGAAGTTGATTAGCTCTATGCCAGATCGTTGCAAGGCTGTAATTGCAGCTTGAGGAGGAACAACAAAATATTGAGGACTTATTTTGCTGATTTACAGTACATAATACTACTATGTTGACTTGTCATTTCATTTTGTACACGTAAATGCAATAAAATGTATGTTTTGTTGTCATGATTTCTCATATTTCTATTAATTACGCATGATATTAATATGATTTCTCATATTTCTATTAATTATGCATGATATTAATATGATTTCTCATATTCCTATTAATTAATTATCCTTTGGGAAGATATTTATGGTAATTAGGCATATCACGTCCAATCTTTTTATTGAATTTCATTCACAGAGATATATATCCCATCTAACAAATGCATTTTGAACATTTCTGCAACCCACAATGCAGTGCAAAACACATTACAGTGAAACTTCTCCTAATGGACACCAACTAACTAACATTATCTCCTAACTAATCTCCTAACTAACATTACAGTGAAACTTCTCCTAACGGACACCTCTCTTTAATGGACATCTCTCTCTACAACGGACATTTTCAAATTCCCCAACTCTCCTCTATTGGTTTTAACGTGTTTTCAGCTTCTGTCTAGCAGACATTCTCTGTAACGGACGCGGACAGGCAATCTGCACTGTTTCGTTTAGATCGTGAGTCTAAAAAACTGCACTAGTTCGTGAGTCTAAAAAACTGCACTAGTTCGTGAGTCTAAAAAACGAAAAGTGCCAGGGCAGAAAAATTTCTAAGGAACGCTTGATTGTACTATTGTGTACAAATATGCTGGGAGACTTTGAACAACCTCTTGTTATAGGAAAACCACAAAAATCCTCGTTGTTTCAAGGGCATAAAGTTGAATATTTTGAATGTTGACTGGAAGTCTAATAAAAAAGCGTGGATGACACGAGATATCATGAGCGAATGGATAAGTCACTTTAACCGAAACATGATTCGTCAAAACAGAAAAATTATTCTTTTCATGGATAATGCTGCATCTCACCCGCACATTGAATTGTCCAACATTCAAATCGTTTTTCTGCCACCAAACACATCTGCAGAGTGTCAGCCCTTGGATCAAGGGATAATAAAAAATTTTAAACTTCACTACAGAAAACGTGTTTTAAGACATCTCATTGCAAACATGAACGATGTAACATGTGCAAGTGACCTTGCAAAGAAACTCAGCATCCTAGGTGCGATTCAATGGATTTCCTCTTCAGTAAACGCAATTAGAAAACAAACTGTCATGAACTGTTTTGTAAAGTCTGGCTTCTCAAACGCAAAAATTGAAGTTGTGAACAGCAATGTGGAGCACCAAGAAGAACAAGAACTTCAACATCTATTGATAATGTACGATACTTCTCCTACAAGTGACCCTGGCTACAAAGATATAGACTCGAACCTCACTACAGAAGATGGTGCTCTAGATATCAACGACATTATCATCGATATTTTTCAAGAAGTTCCTCATGAGGATGAAGAAATGGAAGGAGGTCATTCTGTCGAAGAACATATTAACGACGAACCACCGATGAAAATAGAAGAAGCGCTCACAAATCAATCGTTTAAAAATGTTTTTCGCTGCTGAAGAAGATACTGAAGGACTTTCGATGGTTTCTTCACTCCAAACAAATGTTGAAAACAAAATTATCAGCCAGAAGAAGGTGCAGAAGAAAATAAGTGATTACTGTATGTATTTTTCTTAAGATAAAGTTATAATATGCATAGCACAATTGTATGTATATTATTTACAAAAATATTGTGCAAAATCTGTATATAATTTAATTTAATTTTACATTAAACATTTAATGATTTTTCTTTCTTTCTTTCTTTTTTCTCCCTCAGACTTCTTGTTAGCGGACACTTCTCTCTAACGGACACATTCTCGTTCCCCATGGCTGTCCGTTAATGGGAAGTTTCACTGTATTTGCAAAATTCACAAGTGATGCAGTTTTTTTTTTGTCTGTCACTGTATATATTATATATTTTAATCATAAACATTTATTGTATTTTGATATGATGAATGTAATAAATGATAAGAAACAAAAAATGTGTAACAATAAATAAATTAAAATACATTTGTGAAGCATTCTCTTGTATGTTCGCTTGTAAAGTGGCCCCAATGTACACTGGCCCGGTGAACCTTATGGTTAGTCTGCTCTTGGATTACATGTAAGTAAAGAGAACATGGAATACATCAGGATACAACTGGATAAGGAAAATAATAATGACAGTGACGTAATTCCATACTCATTTTTTATGAAAATTCTTAATGTTTTATAGTGGACGTATATAATGCATTCTGTAATTATTTGATGTTATTAAGTTGCCCTATTTCTTAGTTGAAAGCAATTATAAAATGTCACATTTTAAAATGTGACATTTTATAAAAAAAAAAAGTATCCTGAACTGTAGCAATATACAGTGGCAGCTTTACATTTTTTGAGGCCCCAGGCAAAGGTTCGGTTTGGTTTTTGTGATCTAAAGCAGTTGATACTACCTATGATATTCGGATACTACCTATCCGAATATCATTTTTTATGGTTAATTGAAATTTGCAGAATTAATTGAAATTGAAAACTTAATGCAACTTATTTAGTATGCAGTAATATAGAATGAAATGAATTCACATATAGATAGATAGATACAGAATGGATGCAATGGAATCACCACACAAATTTATGTTATAAAAGTAACTATTAGACCTGAAACTAATAAAATTATATATCGCAGATATGGAATGAAAGGATGTCTGAACAGTTAATCATCTTTTTCTCCTCATATATGACAGTGTTGCAGGCAGGAACATCATGAATACCTGCAGTAACCTTGGAAAAATTGTTCAACACTGGCTTATATTTCACACACACTGCCAAGTCCTCAAATGTGTATGTAAATGCTGTTTTCCACTAAGGTTCACATGTGCAACAGTACGTAGCACGATCAGTGCAAATTACCTATATTAGTAATCATTTTATTGACGTTATCTGTGACAGAATCGTTGGTCCCTTCTGTAAATCATGAGTCATTAATGGAGAGAGAAAAATATCTCTTTATTATTATTATTATTATTATTATTAATAGCCATATGGTGCAAGGAAGCCTGAGGCTTATGCTGCACCAGGAAACAAAAAAAATTCTTGAGTTACCCTGAGAGAGAGAGAGAGAGAGAGAGAGAGAGAGTCAAAAGTAGAAGGGATTCACCAAGAAAGAGAAGAATTTAAGTAGCTCATCTGTGTTTCATTCAGTACAATAGTTTTAATTTGTTATTAATTTGTAGTTCTGATAAATGGGTTCATGGCAGAAGAGGTTTTATACACTGTTGACTTTAAATTGAAGATGTTAAATTAAAGATTTTAAAATCCAAGGAAGTGAAGCCAGTCGACATTGCTGGACAGTGCAGTGTCGAGTAAATTAGGTGTGACATAAGCATTGGGAGATCAAAATTGAGAGTAGGAGTATGCTATAGGCCTAATGACTCTGATGAGTATAATAAGAAACTGTACAGAGAAATAGAGTGGGCCAGTAAATCAGAGAGTCTTATAATGGGGGATTTTAATTTCCCAGATATTGACTGGAATTTGGGGGCTGGTCACTCACACAACTAGCAAGGCTTTTGTGGATTTATTGGATGATTGTTTTCTACAACAGCATGTTCAGGAGGCAACTAGAGGGAGTAATACTCTTGATTTGATTATCAGTAGTGGTTCTTCATGCATTAAGAATCTGCAGATAAATGAACCACTAGGTGGCAGTGATCACAGTGTTCTGAAGTGGGATTTACTCAAAGAGGTAACTACCATTAGGGGTAAAGGGAAGGGGTATTGCTTTCCTAAAGGCGACTACGATGGACTGAGACAGTATTTAAATTCTATAGAGTGGGATCAACTGATGATATTACCAACAGCAAATTCAAAATGGGAAGCATTCAAAGAACTTATCTTGGAAGCTACTAGGCTTTACATACCAACTAAGAAATACTGTTCAAGGTTTAGGCCTAAATGGATGTCAGATGAACTAATGAGGCATATGGCAGAGAAGAAAAATGCATGGGATACATACAAATTAACACACGACACAGAACCCTATGATAGATACAAGTTTATCTGTAACCAAGTTACAAAGGAGGTTAGGCAGGCGAAGGCAGATTACAAGAAATCCTTGGCAAGGGATGTGAAGAAAAACAGCAAAGAGTTCTTTACTTATGTAAACTCTAGAAGGAAGGGGATGAATCAGATTGGTCCACTTGATATCGATGGGTCAACTGTTGATGATCCTGCTCAGGTAGCTAACAAACTAAATGAATATTTTGCATCGACATTCACACATGAGGAGTTATTCAGCGAGGGGAATGCCAGAGGTGTATTCAACTCTGGCAGTAAGCTAGAGAATCTTGTAATAACTGAGAGTAAAGTGGAGGAGAAATTGTTGAAGATAAACACAACAAAGGCACCTGGGGTGGATGGGATCTATCCAGTTATATTAAAGGAGGCAGCAAAGGAAGTAAGCAAACCCTTGGCCATAATTATGAGATCTTCCTTGGACTCAGGGGAGGTACCCATGGACTGGAGATGTGCAAATGTGACCCCAATTCACAAAGGAGGATCAAAGGCTGACACAAGTAATTATAGACCTGTGAGTTTAACTTCTGTTCCCGGAAAATTAATGGAGGCACTGGTTAAAGAAGGACTGTAGGATCATCTAGGCAAGATTTCAGTTATAGATCGGACACAGCATGGTTTTGTTAAGGGGAAGTCTTGCCTGACCAATTTGATTGGATACTATGATGCAGTCACAAAAGAACTGGATGCAGGGAATAACTTTGATATTATATACTTGGATCTTAGACAGGCTTTTGATACTGTTGCACATGGAAGACTGCTGCACAAATTGGAGCAGTGTGGCATTGGAGGCAAATTGCTGCTATGGATAAAGGGGTGGTTGAGGGGGAGAAGACAGAGAGTGGTAATCAATGGACACTGCTCATCATGGACTAATGTTATTAGTGGAGTCCTGAGGGACTCCACTAATAACATTAATGTATTGGGTCCTTTATTGTTGTCTGTATTTATAAATGATATTGATGATGGTATATCAAGCTTAATGTCCAAGTTTGCAGACAATACAAAGGTTGGCAGGGTTGTCAAGGACCCTACTGACACTATGCTGCTGCAACAGGATCTGGAAAGGTTGAGCAGATGGGCTGAGAGGTGGCAAATGAAGTTTAACATTGACAAATGTAAAGTACTACATATGGGAAACAGCAACCCCAGAGCAACGTATCAACTCTGTGGTACTACACTGACAGTGGTAGAGAATGAAAGGGACCTGGGGGTGGTTGTGCAGGCAGATATGAAATTCTCTGAGCAGTGCAGATGGGCTGCAAGAGTAGCTCATGGTGTTTTGTCAATGATATACAGGAATTTTTCTAGCAGGGATAAGGAGGTGATTATTCCCTTGTATAAGGCAATGGTCAGGCCACACCTAGAGTACTGTATACAGGCCTCCCGGCCTCATTTCAAGAAGGATGTAGAGATGCTGGAACGAATACAGAGAAGGGCAACAAGATTAGTGAATGGAACAAAGTGGTGCTCTTACGAAGAAAGGCTTAAGTTTTGCGAATTACAGTGTCTGGAGACTAGGCACAGCGAGGTGATCTGATAGAGGTGTACAAAGCCTTGAATGGTTTGAGCATGCTCAATGCTGATGGGAATCTTCCTCTTGCTCAGAATAATCACCTGAGAGGGCATAAAATCAAATTGAGGAAATCAGGTTTAGGATAGATGTGTGGAAATTTGCCTTTAGCCAGCGGGTAGGTGGTTGGTAGGTGGAACAGACTTCCATCCCTTGTCATGGAAGTTGATAGCCTAAATAAGTTTAAGGCTCAGCTGGACAGGTATTTCGAACGAACAGAGGGGGTGAAGTGGAAGTGGTTATTTTTTATTTATTTATTTTATTTTATTTTTTTTTGGCTGATGCTGCATAAACTTGCTTTCTTGCATCAAATGCCTCTACTAATGCTAATGCTAATTATGCCAAAAAACATAGTAAAAAGACACCAAAAGCCATTTCAGTCTTTCTCCGAATGAGAAAACGATACTTTTACTTGTGAATTTGTATTTCAAATACAGTAAGTCTCCGACTTATGTAAACTTTAAATTTTACAATTCTAAAAAAATTTTAAATTAAAAAAAATAATAAATAAGCAGTCAATAACGACGAACATGGCACTCACAAATTGCACAAGTAAGATACGGAGTAAGTTTATGAAGCTTAAAAAATAGGAATGAAGAGAAGATTCTGAAAATTTATTTTTTTTTTTATATGACTGAAGATTTCATTAAAGGGGATATACATTTCACCATAATAACGTAAAAACCCACAGAAACCCACAGAATTTCAGCAATCGGTATTATTGTAAATGGAATAAGATCGAGTTTACGAATTGTTTATAATAGACTACATTAACAGAAAAATGAAAAATCTGGAAACTGCAAATTGTTTTTGTTTTTTTATGGTTTTATGTATGTGCTTTACCAGAAATGTGCTTTAGTAAAATGTGAGCATATATGAGGTGATAATAGTGTCTTTCCGCCTTAACCCTGTGAAGTTCTTTACAGAAAATTTAATTTTGACTGTTATTGTGGTGCTGACTAAGAGAATAAGTGACAGCAGTACTAGTAAATCTACCAAGAAAAGGAAAGCGATCGATTTGGATCAGAAAATTAAAATAATAAGGATGTATGAAAATGGTCAAACATTAACAAGCATCACTCGGAATTTAGAATTATCAGTGTCAACAGTGAACAAAATAATAAAGGACAAAGACAGAACACTAGAAGCAGTGAAGGGACCAGCGCCAATTTCTTCATTTTTATGTTTTTTTTCCTTATGTGCCAATCCAGCTACTTCACCACTGTCCCCAGATAAAGTTTTTAATTGAACTAATTAAAAATATATAACTATTTTTCTATGTATATAACCTATATATAACTAATTAATTGAAAAATATATAACTATTTTTCTTCATTCTTCTGAGGATGTTATGTGATTTTTGTAATTTTAGCATATCAGGGATATAGCAGTAATGTTTTTTAGTCATTCCTGAGTTACGTAAAACTCGACTTATGTAAGAAGTCCTGGAACTTATCTCTTATTTATATTGGGGACTTACTGTATATGTAATAAAATATTTTTGTCAAAAATTCTTGTTCTAAAATTTGGGCATATCTTATCATCTGGCAAGTATGATAAGATGAAGCAAACTGTGAAACCAATCCTCAGAAATTGACCCAGCTATTATTATGGATATGTCTCCTAGGCAGCATGCAACATACTTTCAACATATGTGGCATGCTGCAGGAAAGGTTGGTTTCCTTGGTTATTAGCATATCTCAGTGCAATTTTATGCATTTCACAAGAACTTGACAAAAATTCCCATTGAAAAAAAAACTACAGTGGAGCTTCGAAAACCGAATGTCAATAATTTGAAACGTCAATGATCCAAATGAGCCAGCAATTTTTTTTTTTTTTTTTTTTTTATGCTGGTGCCATAAAATAATTGTAGTAAGTGCCAGTTATTTTGATCATGTTTGCGAATTGAATTTTGGTTCAATTAAATGGCCGTTGTAATAAGTGAAAATAGGCAGAATATTATTCACAAGCTATAATAATGAAGATATAAAGCACAAATTTATACTGTTATTTTACCTTACCAATTAACCAAATTAAATGATACGTGAAAATCGGAAGAATGTTATCCACAGGTTAGCAAAATAAAAATTTATGCTTATGTACACATCTTAATTAAGATACATATGGTACTAACTAAACATAAAACTTTGTAATCTGTTATTCAGCACACCTTTGTAATCTGATATTTCTGTTCACTGGCATTTTTTTTTTGGATTTGAAAGTATAAAACAGTACAGATAAGTGTCAATCAATAACAAAGAACATGGCACACAGAAATTGCAACTAACATGATGTGCAAAAGTGAGATACGGAGTAAAATGTTTACAATGTTTACAATAGGAAGGAAGAGATTCTGAGCATTTACAGAGTTTTATTTTACCATACTGAAGTTATGGTCTTCTTCTTTGTCTTTTAAAAGGAAGCAGAAATTTTTAACAATTAAATCGAAGATTGAGATTTTGAACAGCCTTTCAAAGGGAGAAGGTTGCAAAGTCAACCATAACAGAAATTAAAAACAACAAGGAAAAAATTATAAAGTTTGCATCGAAACTTGATTCAGATGATGGTGCAAAACACAGAAAAACTATGAGAACAGCTAATGACCCATATCTCGAATATGCTTTGTCGTTGTTGTAGTTGGGTTCTTGGACCATCATTGACTAAGGCTATATTGCTTCGTGTATACTGTCTGTAAATTCCTTGTTTTGTGATTGATTTTCTGTTTCTGGGAGAAAGATTGACTAACTCAGTCATGTTGTGAAAAAGGCCCATAAAAATTTGCCCCGTCATCGATGGGACTCGAACTCAGGTCTTTTGCACCCGGGGTGGGGAGGAGAGTGATTCTACCAACAATGCTACCCATGAGGGTTAGGTACGAACAACAAATGCTGCCCAACCAACTACTCTTGCCGAAAAGAGTGAGTGATCTGGCAGCAAAGAAACGAAGTTCGAAAATTGTGCAGCAAAAAATAAGACATTATTTTTGTTAAAGGCCTATACATGTGTGTTATTGTGGCCGAAAGTTCCATTTGTTTTGTTACCTATGAATAAATATATGTAAGTACAACTTAGTATTTTTATTTCTAAATTTACTAAACCTTTTTTTTTTGTAGTCTCCAGAACAGTATTTTTGGTGAGTTCAAAAATCTGAACAAATCAGAAATCCGAACTACCCCCCGGTCTCAATTAGTTCGGATTATTGACACTCTGCTGCATGTCTAAAAACTTTTTTCTGGTAAAGATTTCAGGGAATTACCACATACTCTGCCTTACCTTCAGTATATGAAACGCTGATCCCCCCCCCACACACACACCACAGTAGCTCTGCCTTTGAAGGCCCTCCAGATTCTCTGTGTGGTAAACTAATTAAGGTTTAAGATTGTAGTAAGCAAGCAGCTAGGTAATCACCTTATAGGAGTGTTATCTTGGCTTTAGTTATTAAAACTGGGCATGCTTTTCTCCTCTTTGGCCCTGTTTGTCTCTCAGGCATATTTTTCAGTAATAGACCTATTTTAAATATATTGAAAATTCAGTGTGCATCATAGTCCCTCCCACTTATAAACTGTGCATGGTAGCCTCCTCCCTCTCATGAATTATTGTTGTTGTTGTTGTTCTGGAGGCTTAATGGCACATAAGCTGCTAAGGCTATAATGTGCCTATTCACTTATTATATTAAAACATGAGTTTTCCCTAGATCAAAAGAAAATCTGAAATCAGAAATAATTGAAAAGCCCAGTTTGCCGGAGAAAGTCAAAAAATTCGGAAATATTTGCCTTATCACCAATGAGATTTTCAAGAGTTACTGGTTTATGAAGGTTAACCAATGATATCAAGGATGAAGTTCTGGCTTGTTTATAATAGGGGCAGTCAATAAGAATATGTTTTACAGTCAAATTATTAGAACAATGTGTACATTGTGGTGGATCATCTCCTGTGAGTAAATGAAGGTGGGTCAGATGGGTATGTCCTATTCTTGCCCTTGAAAGGACTACTTCTTCTTGTCTCGATGTACGGATACTGGAGCGCCAAATGTTTGGATCATGTTTAAACTGAAAGAGTTTATTATTAGCCTGAGAGTGCCAGAGTGCTGTCCACTGTGATAGGCAAGCAGCATGAACGGTTAGTGCATAATCTGATGCTGGAACAGGGATATTGGTTAGATCAAATGTAGTTGGGTTTTTTGCAGCTTTATCAGCCAGTTCATTGCCTAAAATACCGGAATGGGCTGGAATCCAGCAAAAAGTGACCAGTTGGTTGCGTTCTTTAATTTGCAGTAATAAGCTTCTGATTTCATCAAGAACAGGGTGAACTTTATCTGAAGAATTACATAATGACATGATTGAGCTGAGTGAATCAGTGTAAATAACTGATTTTAAGGAACTGTCAGAATAGAGATTTTCTAAAGCTAGTTTAATTGCATATAATTCAGCAGAAAATATACTAAATTCTGATGGAAGGGAAACTGATACAGTTGTATTCGGAAACACTGCAGCTGCTCCAACATTTGAATTAGATTTAGAGCCATCTGTATAAATTGGAGAGAAATCAGTATATCTTTGAGTGTGAACTGCATGAATTTGGTTGACATTTGATGCTTGCAAAGTATTCTTTCTCCATTGACAGAGGTAAGTGTCACAGGTTGGAAGAGGAGGAGGAGCCCATGGTGGCTGAGTATAAGTTGCCACCTGCTTTACGGAATGGATGGAAATATTCCAAACTTGCACCAATTCAAGAAGGCGAAGACCAGCTGGCTTTACTATACTAGGTTTGTTTCTGTATAGGATTTCTAATGGTGGGTTGAAAAGGTATGACTGAACGGGATGAGAGGCACAACTTTGTATCTTGACAGCATATTTGATTAACAGTGTTTTCCTGCGTAAAGTTAGTGGGGGCTCATGAGCATCAATGTAGAGACTATGTGCTGGCGACGTTCTGAATGCACCAGTTGCAATTCTCAAAGCACTGTGCTGAATTGGATCAAGCCAGCGTAATGCGCTCTTTCTGGCAGAATCATAGATTGGAGCACCATAATCGAGACGGGATCTGATTAATGCCCTGTATAAACGAAGAAGCGAGGTACGATCTGCACCCCACGTTTGGGCAGATAAAGCTCTGAGTATGTTTAACTTCTTTAGACATGAGGTCCGTACATTTTTAATATGATCTAGGAAATTTAACTTGTTGTCTAGGATTAATCCAAGAAATCTGATGTTGCTGGTGACTGGGACAACGATGTTAGAAATTTGAAGTTCGGGATCTGGATGAAGTTTGTGTTGTCTACAGAAGTGGATGGCAACTGTTTTCTGCTGTGAGAGCCGATAACCATTGAGGCTCGCCCATTGTTGAATTTTATTAAGTGCTATCTGAAGCTGTCTTTCAATAGACCTCATGTTTTGAGAATGACAGGAGATCGAAAGGTCATCTGCATAAAGGTAAGTCTCAACTGTATTTGGAAGCTGCTTAGTGATAGAATCTATTCTCAGAGCAAAAAGAGTGGCACTCAGTACTGATCCCTGTGGAACACCTTCTTCCTGGATGAAAGTTGCGGAAAGGGCATGTTGGTATTGAACTTGAAATGATCTAGTATGTAAGAAGTTCTGAATAAATATAGGAAGGTTGCCTCGTAGTCCGAGAAGGTAAAGATCACTAAGTATACCATACCGCCAGGTGGTATCAAAAGCCTTCTCTATGTCTATTGAAACCATTACTAGATGTTCACGTTTGACAAAAGCATTACGTATGGCAAATTCAGCCTTGACCATAAGATCTAAGCATGACCTGTTTTGACGGAAGCCATATTGGTTATGGCTCATTAGCTGTTCCGACTCAATAATCCAGACGAGTCTTCTGTGGATAATTTTCTCAAGAATTTTGCTGAGGCAGCTTGAGAGAGATATTGGTCTATAGCTATTGGGGTTGGATGGATCTTTTCCAGGTTTCAGGAAAGCCAAAACTGTAGAGTGATGCCAAGTAGCTGGAAAAACATTTTCTAAAAAAATGCGATTGTAAAAGACCAGGAGGCAACGCAAAGCTTTGTCATCAAGATGTTGTAGCATGATATAATAAATCCCATCTGGCCCGGCAGCACCATTTCGGGCGGTTTTAATGACATGTAAAAGTTCAGAATATTGCAGAGGTTTGTTATATGGGAGAAGACGGGCAGTTTTGAAGTGAATACCATGTTTTTCTTCAGTGTTTTTAATTCTTTGGAATGAGGTAGGATAGGCTGTTGCTGCTGAGATTTCGGCAAAAGTATTGCCCAAAGCATTAGCTATATCTACTGGATTAGAGAGATCTTTCCCATTCCAAGAGAGAATTGGAGAAGGTATGGTAGGAAACTTACCAGACAGCTGTCTAATTTTTTTCCATATTATTTTGGAATCAGTATTTCTGTGAAAACGTGAGGCAAAACGGATCCAGGATTCTTTCTTTGCTTGCTTTTGTATGAAGCGTGCTTTTGCCCTTAATTTCTTGTAATTAATGAGATTCACTGTGCTCGGACATTGCCGAAACAAATTCCAGGCTTTATTTTTTTCTCTCTTTGCTGTGGTGCATTTGTCATTCCACCAGTAATTATGATGCTTTCGGCCCGGAGGATTTGATAGTGGTATTGTGTTCTTGGCCACATTTAGAAGATGCGACGTGATGTATTCTGTCACTTCATCAATATGTTGGAGGCGGATTTTTTCTTCATCAAGATCGATTGATGATTGAAATTTTGCCCAGTCTGCTCGGACAAATTTCCACTTTCTGCAGGGCGGAATTGATGGAGTCTTTGCTTTCAGAAAGTTGCATACTATTGGGAAGTGGTCACTGCCCGTGGGATCATTTATTACATACCACTCTATGGTTGGGACTAGTACTGGTGAACAAATCGAGAGATCTATTGCTGAAGTGTGTCCTGCTGGGAGCTGTACATGTGTCGGTGCACCAGTATTGAGTATACTGAAATTTAGTGCCTCTAAAAAGCTTTCAATTAATCGGCCCCGTCTATCCAATTTAGGAGAGCCCCATAATGGGTGGTGCCCGTTAAAGTCCCCTAATATACAGAGAGGTGGAGGTATCTGTACAAAGAGGTCTTCAAGATCTTTTAAAGAGTAAATACGGTTTGGTGGTAGGTAGATTGAGACAAGTGTTATTGCATTATGGAGAGTTATGCGAACAGCAACAGCTTCAATTTCAGTTTGGAGTGTGATATGCCTAGTTGGGATCTTCGAGTTTACTAGGATTGCTACACCACCATGGGCAGCATTAGCGGTATTTCGATCTCTTCGATAAAGGCAATAGTTCTTTATTGAAGGAGAAATTTGTGAGGTCAGGTAAGTTTCCTGTAGACAGAAGGCAGCTGGAGAAAATCGGTTAATTAGGTATTTAATATCGTCAGTGTTGCAACGAAAACCTCTGCAATTCCATTGTAAGATACTGTGGTTCATTTAGGTTTAGTTGAGGATGATTCATCAGACTGTTTTTTGTTTGAGCACTTTTTCCGGTCTTTTTTTGGGAAGCTGGGGCGCCCAGTATCCATAGTGTCATTTGCATGGAGTTCTAGTATGGGTTCTTCAAGATCTGAGTGTACGTCGACTTCCATACTATTGGTGGATGATTCAGGTTTCTTGTTTTCTTTGGTAGTTTTTAATTTTTCTTTATCATGCGAGAGTGTCCGAGTATCAGTTGGGATGCTGATTGGAGTGTTGGTCGATTCACTGGTTTTAGTTTGTGTGTCTTTTCCTGAATTTGATAATGTATTTTTAACCCAATTAGCCATAGATGTGCTGGGGGGTATTGATACATCTGTTTGTACTGCTGTTGTAATAACGCTTCGAGTGTGAGATGCATATGAACGACTGGGCATGGTCAACATAACCTGTCTACGTGCCTCAGGGTATGTGACTTTGTGTTCAATTTTATATTTTTGAATTTTTTTTCCTGTTTTCCACATTTCACAGGATTTTGAAAATGCTGGGTGACTTTCTTTGCAGTTGGGGCAAATGGGACTTGATGCTGAACAGTCTGCTTGTGTATGTTCCTTGGAACCACATATAGGACAAATAGCTTCTCCTCTGCATGCTTGTTGGGAATGTCCATATTTTTGACATTTAAAACAACGAATGGGATTAGGAATATAAGCCCGAATTCGGCAGTTTAAATAGCCAGCTTTTACTGAGGATGGCAAATCTGGGGTACTAAAGGTTAAAATGATTGACCTAGTTGGGACGAGTTTTCCATCTTTTTTAGTCATTATGCGTTTGGCGTTGGTTACTTTTTGATTACTCAGTTCTTGAACTAATTCCTCTTCTGATATTGTAAGTAGGTCCCATTCAGTTATAACGCCTTTCGAGGAATTTAAGGTGTTGTGTGGAGTAATGGATACTGGCAGGCCACCGAATGTCGTTGTTTTGAGCAGCCACTCAGAATGTTTGGAGTTGGCTGTTTCAATTAATAGGTCTCCAGATTGCAGTCGTTTAACCATTTTTGGTGTTCCAGCAATTGACTCCAGAAATCTTTGGATGACAAATGGTGATAATTTTCCGACAGGTTGGTTGGAGAGAGAGTGTATCACCAGAAAGTTTCATTGCACTGCACTTCTCTTCGGAGCCTTTTTGGTTGGTTCAGGTCTTCATTGTTTGGTTTATCTAGCCTTGAGTTTGAAGGCTCAAGAGGTGGATATTCATTTTTATCCATCGTTGCTCCTTTTAGCCCTGGGGGATAACTTTTCCCCCAGATTACCGGCCCCGCCACGGGGAGGCAGGAGCAGTGCCGCTCGGAGGCCAAGCGGTTGAAGTGTTAGTTGATTAATAGAACAAGAAATATAGGAAAAAGAAAGGTGTGTTTCCTTTCTGTGTTCTAACTAGTGGTTTTCAAGTGTAGAACTAGTTTTAAAGAAAAGCTGTTGATAGAAATGTAGGAACTTAAAAGGAAATAACTTCAGTCACTTTACAAGAGCTCTCTATTTATCACAAGAATATCGCTTGGCCTCGAAATACGCTTGGCACCCGGGGCCCTCATGAATTATGTACCATAGCCCCCCCTTCACAAATTATCTCTACCAAAGTCACAGGAAAGTCTCTTGATGTAATATCTGCATTGTTATGATTAGCACTCACATTAATATTTAGAAAGTTTAATTAGCTTTAAGCCTCATAAATTAGCCATTACTAACACAAAATGTTCTCTCACTCAGATATTTATCAGATTTAGCCTTAACATAATAACAGAGACTTAAAACCTTTTCCTGAATAAGTGTTTCCAAGTAAGGGGTTTGTCAAGCAATCCCTTATTTAGAAACACTGTTTAAAACTGTGAATTGATATGCATAAATTCACAAATTATCCGATTATATTGCAAAATCTGCATTTCAATTTTCTGTGTACTATATGTTCTAATAATAAGCAGTTGGTATTATTATTATTTTTTTTTTTTCATTTTTATATCTTATATGATTTTATTTGCGAACTTTGATTTGTAAAATTCAGATGAAGCAACTAGTTAATTTGTCTTAAAAATTTTTTATTTGTTTCAGAGAAATTGCTAATATAAGTCTGTGTGTTATGTCAGATAATGAAGAGATAATTGCCCACGCATCCTTCTTGGATGATTCTAATTTTCCAGCTGTCACTTCTAATCTCGAAGCCTGGACTGAATGGTTACAAGCATATGTTAGTGATGAGCCTTATACTCCATTAAATACTCTGTTCCTCCATTTCTATGTCTGCCATGAACTTAGTAACAAGCAGTATCTTGCAGAGATATTGCATGAAATATTTTATATTTTACCATACCTACAGTTTATTTTATTTTTTTCTCATAAAGATCAGAGACTAGGTAAGAATTTATTTATTGCTTTTTTATTCATCAAAAAATTTATCTTTTTACTTTTTTGTTTTTAACACTATGCCACATTGAATTTGAAAAAAATTTGAACTGCATTAATGAAATACATGATGCTTGTTGAGACAACCTTGTCTCATCTACAGCTGGTGCTTTTCAAGCATCCAAAATTAAAAAAAAAAATCAAATCAAAATTATATGAACAATGATTTCATCTTTAGGAGTCCCATCTTGTTGGGAGCCATAAGGCTTCAGTGGATGAAAGAAACCATAGGACATATCAGTAACCTCTAAACCTTGACAAAGGGCCATGCTCAGAAGATGTGGCCCTACATATTCTCAGCATGGCATCTTCATTTCATCTTCTAAGAAAAACAGCAAGGATTTCTTTACTTATATAAACTCTAAAAGGAAGGGGATGAATCTGATTGGTCCACTTGATATCGATGGTTTGATTGTTGATGATCCTGCTCAGATAGCAAACAAACTGAATGAGTATTTTCCATCCATTCACACATGAGGAATTATTAAGGTTTGAAAATAAAGGAGGCGGCAAAGTAACTATCCAAACCCTTAGCCATAATTATTAGAGCATCCTTGGACTTAGGGGAGGTCCCCACGGACTGGAGATGTGCAAATGTATCCCCAATTCACAAAGGGGGGATCGAAGGGTGACACGAGTAATTACAGACCAGTTAGTTTAACTTCTGTTCCGGGTAAAATAATGGAGTCACTGGTTAAAGATGCATTGCAGAATCATCTAGACAAGACTGCAGCAATAATTCAGACACAGCATGGGTTTGTTAAGGGAAAAGTCTTGTCTCACAAATTTCATAGGATATTATGATGCAGTTACAAAGGAACTGGATGCAAAAAATAATTTTGATATCATATATTTGGATTTCAGGAAAGCTTTTGACACTTTTATGTATGGAAGACTATTGTACAAATTGGAGCAGAATGGTATTAAGGGTAAGTTGCTACAATGGATAAAAGGATGGTTGAGTGGGAGAATACAGAGGGCGGTAATTAATGGGTGCTGCTCTTCGAGGACTAATGTTATTAGTGGAGTCCCACAGGGTTCGGTCTTGGGTCCTCTGTTGTTTTGTATATTTATCAATGATATTGATGAAGATATATCAGGCTTAGTGTCGAAGTTTGCAGATGATACAAAGGTTGGTAGAGTTGTTAATGACAGTAATGGCAGTGTGCTACTGCAACAGGATCTAGATAATTTGGGCAGATGGGCTAAGAAGCGGCAACTGAAGTTTAACCTTGACAAATGCAAAGTACTGCATATGGATAGAAGTAACCCCAGAGAAATGTACCAACTGTATGGTAGTACACATAAGTGGTAGAAAATGAAAAAGACCTTGGAGTAATTGTGCACTCAGATATGAAGTTTTCTGAGCAATGCAGACAGGCTGCCAGGGCAGGTCATGGGGTTTTGCCAATGGATATATAGGAATTTTGCTAGCAGGGAAAAGGAGGTGATTGTCCCTCTGTATAAGGCAGTGGTCAGGCCATGCCTTGAGTACTGCGTACAGGTCTGGAGGCCTTATTTTAGGAAGGATGTAGATTTACTTGAGCGTGTACAGAGATGGGCAACAAGATTGGTTAGGGTAATGAAGGGATCCTCTTACCAAGAGAAACTTAAGTGTTGCAAATTGCAGTGGCTGGAGACTAGGCACCTGCGCAGTGATCTGATTGAGGTGTATAACGCCTTGAATGGATTGAGCACACTAAATTCTGATGGGATTCTTCTACTTGTTCAGATTACAAACCTAAGGGGGCGTAAATTCAAATTAAAAAATGACAGATGTATAATAGATGTGCGGAAATTTGCCTTTAGCCAGTGGATTTTTTATTTATTTATTTATTTATTATTATTTTTTTTTTTTGGCTGATGCTGCATAAGATCATACATTTGCTTTCTTGCATCACATGCCACTACTACTACTACTACATTATGGCAACTCCAGTCATGCAGTACTTACCAAGTTAAGTACTAAAGATAGCCTTGAAACAAACCACTAAATAGCCATAGTCCCATTTATGGAAACATTCATTCAAAATGATAAAACAAAAGAACTTATCAGTTTTTTGTGGAAAAAAAAGAAATAAATAAACTTATAATAAAGCCAAGGAATCTGATTATAGATTGGACAAGTGTAGTTTGACAATTTGAAACTGGAAATAATCCTTACATTAAAAACTTAAACTACCAATGCCAAAGGGAAAGTTTAACCCAGAATAGCTGGGCTTTGAAAGCTACTGGTATCATACAGCATATGACAGAATAAACCTTGTAACTGCACGTAGGACTCTGTTTACTCTGGGGTTAGGTTCCTGAGATTTCTGGTGTAAAATGAAGCAAAAATATAATGGGAACGGAACCTAATGTAAATACATTAGGTTCCGTTCCAAGATTTTCAGTAATCAACATAAAATTCTTGAAAAAATGTTTTATTTTATGAAATTTACGTATTGAAAATTGTATAATTAGGAAAAAGAAAGAAAATTCACTGCTTTAAAAATGATAGAATAGATGTCTGTTTGGTTTTCTTCTTTTCTGATAATAAGTTAAAGTATGGCTGTAGAACTGTCTCAATTCCTCTCTTAACGGTTGAGCTCCGCTCCCAGTTGGGGTTGTCTCACATCCTTTATTAATAAGAGCAATAGCCTCTTGCATTGATTTCACTGTTAGCATCCTAACCAGTGCCTCCGTAGCCAGATGGGAAGGAGCAGCAGCAGTGCGTAGCACACGCTTCTTGGTTAGACCGGGGTTCGAGCCTATCACCACCAAATACAGAGAATGTGGAAAGGTCAGGAAATGACCATCACATATCCCGGAGCAATATGGCCTTAGTTGCTAATGCTCCTAAAAACCAAAAAACAACGAAAAAAACAACAACAGTGTCCTAAACGGCATTACGGAGTCAGCTTCACTTTCCTCTGTATCTTCTTTGGACAGTTGTTCAGCTAACTGTTCTAAATCTCCCTTTGAAGGCTCTTCACCATAGCTTTCAAGAGCTCATTTACGTCACCAACTTCTACATCATCTAGTCCTATTTCCTTTGCTATCTCTATCACATTCTCTGTTATTGACGCAATGGTAGTGTCGTGCTCTTGCGAATCCCGAATGCAGTCAGGCCAGAGCTTACACCAGACACCATTCATACATGATTTTGGCCCTTCACTCCATGCCGCTGAAATGTTGGAGTTCCCTTTCATGATGTCGTATGACTTCCAGTAGTCTCTCAATGTGACATTATCGGACACTTGAATAGCCTCAGAAATTCCCTTGAGTGTTGTACGTAAGTAATAAGCTTTGAATTGCTCCTTGATCCATGGGTTGTAAAAGTGAGGTTGTGTTTAGTGGAAGGAAGACCATCTTGATCTGTAGGCCATTGGTATTTAAATCACTCAAATCTGGAGGGTGACCAGGGGCATTGTCCAGCAGCAGCAAAACCTTGGGAGGAAATCTATTTTTCGTACACAACTCCTTTACCGCCGGACAAAAATACAACATGTACTAGTCACTAAATATTGTCTGCATGACCCAGGCCTTTTTGTTGGAATTCCAGAAGACAGGAAGCTGTGTTTTCACGATTCCCTTCATAGCACATGGTGTTTCTGGTAAACTAACATAGGTTTTAATCTGAAAGTTCCTGAAGCATTGTCACCCAACAACAAAGTTAAACGGTCCTTGGCTGCCTTGAACCCAGGGGTAGAATGTTCTTCATGAGCAATGAAGGTACAGTTGAGCAGCTTTTTCCAGTAGAGGCCCGTTTCGTCTACATTAAAAATTAAGTCTGGGGTAAGCTTTTCTTCATCAACGAGTTTTTGAAAATAAATTGAAAATTCATTTGCAGATGTGATATTAGCACTAGCTGCTTCTCCTGACATTTTAACATTATGGATTTTTGTTCTGTTCTTGAAGCTAAAAAAACCATCCTCTACTAGCTGTAAAATCATTAGAATCATCTGTTCACCACTACTCGTCAAACAAAGATTTTGCTTTATACCTGATAAGTGATTCTGTTAGAGGAAGATGATGCTGGATCATGTCGTAAATCCACAGGACAAACAGTTTTTCCATTTTTTTCGACTGTTTTATTCCGGGAATAGGCATAGTAAGAGGGTCCCACACCAATATTGACCGCTAATTGGGAAGATTGCTTTGTGGTCTCAGCATTTTTCATTATAGTAGTTAGAGTCGATGGTGCTAAATTGAAGGCATGACACACATCTGACCGAGTTTCACATTTCTACATTCACTGAATAACTTCCATTTTTACTTCAGTTGTCAGTGATTTATGTTGTTTTTTAGTCTCTTGTCCAGATGCACTTGATAACACACGTTTTGGGGTCATGGTGATAGATTTGTACAGTATTTGTAATATTTGAAAATACGTATTAATAAAAATAAGACAGTAATATGGAGCACAAACACATAAACACCTGGAAAAACTGAGATCAACTAGGAGGGAAAAAGAAGGCACTTGTTAAAGGGACTGGAGAGTTGGAGTGGGAGTAGGACCAATCAGATTTAACCTTTTGACATCGTGTACTGTAGACACTACAGTACAAGACTGTACTGTAGTACAAGATTGTACTGTAGACACTACAGTACAAGACTGTAGTGTCTACAGTACAAGAAATATAAAATATAAAAAAAATAATTTTTTTTATGACTGTATTTTTATTTTCTTGTTCAATAATATGCTCTAATGGTGAAAAAAGTCAGGTTACCTCCACTTGAATCCCATGGGAGCTTGAACCCCTCCCAAAATGGAGGGGCAACATAACCTTTTTTCTTTACAATCATGGGTGGACTAGCGCATAAATTGTTTATTAACAAAATATAAATTTTTTATTACTGTATTTTATTTTTAAAGACACTCGTGCGGATACACACATATCATAACGAAAATCAACACCTCAATAGCTATTCACTATATATATATATATATATATAAAGAATCTTTCTTTCTTTTCCTAGCCTAGTATTTCCTAACCTAATGTTTAAGGTTAGGTCATGAAACATAAGGAAACCTTTTCTATTATTTCCTAACCTACCATTTAAGGTTACGAAATATAACGAAAAATAAAGAAACCTTTTCCTTTTTTCGTAACCAAACTTAAATCAACAATATAGTAAAACACTCATGAAGTCCAAAAATCTGCTTTTAATAATGAGAAAAAAAAACATAATGAAGAACATAAAAATGAATGTAACAAAACTTTTATTAATTTAATTTTCATCAAAAAATCGACCAACATTTTATTTTCCTTACAAATTTCTTCCATCTTTAAAAGATTCATCACTACTATTACCTGTTTACCATTCATCACAAAACTATTATGCACCATTCTTTACTCATAAATACACATTATAATGCCAACCAATGACTACACAGTAGCTTGTTGTCTGTCACGCCCACCACCAATCATTTCATCATTTGCCAAGCCTACCTGTCAATCAATATATCCTTCACAATTTTGGCTCCAGACTGATGACACCTACCGTCTATTTAACGAGCGAGCAGCACTAGAGTCCAGTGTCGGGAAACTAATTTTCCATGTAAGTTGTCAGACGTTTCTTGTTGTTCTGGTGTTGGCTTTCTTTACCTTAGCCACAAAGAGATATCCAGATTGTAGTATCTTTTATTACAGATTTATTTATTTTTATTTTATTATTTTTTATTTTTCTAATTTAAGGATTATTTCCACTTCCAATTTTTTAGCTTAGGCAAGTTTGGTGTAATATCTTAATAACATTGTGAGGTCACATCCTTTTAATTATGGTTTGCTCAGTTATTTAATTAATTTTTTTTTCATAAACATTCTGCCTGACAAGTTCTTTTGATGGAAACCTCTGACTAAAGTTTCTGTCAATATGTTCTATGAGCATATTTAATGGCTTGTTTCAAGATTTTCCTTGCTTTAGTTTTTCAGTACAGTAAACCCTTAATTTAAGGTCCCTCAGTTGATAGTATTCATCATTATTTAAAATATTTTAATTAAAAATAAAAGCAAATTTCATTCACAGTTAATGAGAGTGCTGGTCTTGTTTTTATTTATAAACACTATAAGGTATAGATAATTAGATAGAAAATTTGAAATGCCTTATATATATAATTTTTTTCTGTTTTATGATTAAAGTCATTTGTTGAAATGCTGTACCTGCTGTTATGAAGAAACTGTAAGCAAAACCAAATTCATATTTCCTGCACTCTTTACAAGATTCACATTACCTAGGAGTGCAAGGGAGTGATTTTCCAAATTATCACCTTCCATAAGCGCTGTTGAGCATGTCATGCATCAGTGGAGTGTCATGTTGAACCTACAGCTGGATACTCAAGAGGTCTTCAGATGCTGAATAAGCTCCAGTCAGAGTTTCCACAGCCAGTACTACACAACATAAAATTTCAGGCTTTTCTGCTCCACACCATTTGCAAGTGCAGTAACATTTAATGTTTTACAGTTTAATATTTAATGTTTTTTATTTCATAGTAAAACACTTTTTTTTATAACGCTGTAGAAACTTCAGCAACTACATGCATTTCTTTTGAGTTTAATGGACAGGCCTTACACCCATATAGCATATTAAATTGAGGTTTTACTGTACTTAACTTTATTTAAGTATTTTGCGAGTGAAGTTGCCATGGCACAGAGCTGTAGCACGTCAAGTCAGCCTGTGGTTGAGTTTAGAGGTTATTTAAATTCTGTATCCTTTGGATTCTTTTGTTTACTAAGGCATTGTGATTCCTGATGAGATGGAAAAAAATTCTTCTTTATATAATTTTTACTATAAGTTATTTTATTGTGTTCCTTTTCATTTTATTTTATTTTACTTTATTTAAAAAATTTCATGTCCTTCAAAAGCACTAACTAGAGGAGATATTGAGTAATCGAGTCTCAGCAAGCAGTTTACTTTTGTTATTGCACTTCATAATATTTCTTTAAATTCAACACAGTGCAGTATTAAATACATACAAAAGTAATTCCTGTGTATAAACCCATTGTATGCATATTTTATGGGTGCCTCCGTAGCCAGGTGGGCAGGAGCAGCAGTGCGTAGCACACGCTTCTTGATTAGACTGGGGTTCGAGCCCGTGACCACCAAATACAGAGGATGCGGAAAGGTCAAGGAATTACCGCTGCATATCCCCGGAGCAATATGGCCTTAGTTGCTAATGCTACTAAAAACCAAACAAAAACAAAAACAAGCATATTTTATGTTTTTAATTATTCTTTATCATATTTTACATGATTCACTTGGAATTCACTGAGATCTCACCATCATGGCTTTATTTTATGTGCTTTATGCCAGTTGTTGTAAACAACTTGCATAAAGCTATATAGCCTCAGTTGAAGAGACCTTTAGCAACAGGATTCAAACCTAGACCTCTACAAGCAATTGGCAACTAGTGACAATCATTACACCATTACGGAAGATGCTTTATGCATGCAAAAAAAATTTTTTTTGAGCCCATACTCCATGGTTCATGTGCTAGGCAAAAATTGTGTGTGGAATTCCCTCACCCCGAGGGCCCCCTAGTGCCAAATGATAGTTCCCAAGTGATCTTTCTAGTGCGATTTTTCTAGCATTTTTCCTAGGTGAGTACTAGTGCTTTCATAAAACCCCCACTGCTTGCGATGTTACTACTTCCCTCACTGAGCAACTGCTTCGCTGCTAGCAATGTTACTGCTAACTCCACTTGCAAGGCGCCTCTGTAGCCAGGTGGGAAGGAGCAGCGGTGCGTAGCACACGCTTCTTGATTAGACCGGGGTTCGAGCCCGTCACCACCAAATACGGAGGATGCGGAAAGGTCAGGGAATAACCACCGCACATCCCGGAGCAATATGGCCTTAGTTGCTAATGCTCCTAAAAAACCAAACAAACAACAAAACAAACAACTCCACTTGCAACGTTACTGCTATCGCTAGCAACGTAATGCTCTCCTCTTCTGCTGATCACTTGGTCACTGGTTGGCACTGCATGGATTGCGACACATATCCGCCGATGCATATCCAACAACGTATAGCAGCGATGGATTGAGAAGCATATCTACCACTGGAGCCTATATGTAGCGATGGATTGAAAAGCATATCCACCACTGGAGCCTATATGTAGCGATGGATTGAGAAGCATATCCACCACTGGAGCCTATAGGCTCCAGACTTGATAACACTGTCTCAGACCATGACTCGAATCATCCGAAGAGACAACAGACTGAAAAACAGAGTGCAGATATGCCAGCATTTCTAATAATGCATTCTCTATCCACACAACCTGTTGGCAAGTTATCGCCTTTTCTAATATAGAAATGTTTAGAATTGGTGTTGTATCACCTAAAATGTTCAAATGACATTTTAATTGAAGCTTCTAAGCCAAGTCACTCAGAAAAATTGTTAAAATTAACAATATTTAACAGTATTCCAGTGACAGTTATGCCCCATAATACACTGAACACCTCTAAAAGCGTTATCAGTGAATGGGACTTACTGAATGACTCAAGAAGAAATAATACAAGAACTTAGTGATCAGAAAGTGACACATGCATGGAGAATTATGACCAAAAAAGATGGGAACCTACTACCACTCAGTACTCCAAATCTTCCATCTGTTAAAGCAGGTTACTTAAACTGCAAGATTCGGCCTTATATCCCGAATCCCATTCATTGCTTTAAGTGTCAGAAGTATGGCCATTCTCAGGCGGCATGCCCAAACTGTAAAGGAAGCCATCCTGCATTTTCTAAAGCACGTAACCTTTGGAAAACACAAAAAAATCCAGAAATATAAAGCGGAGCATAAAGTCACATATCCTGAAGCAAGAAAGCAAGTGCTGCTAACCATGCCTAGCTGATCACATGCTGTTGTTGTTTGGTTTTTAGGAGCATTAGCAACTAAGGCCATATTGCTACGGAGATATGCGGTGGTCATTCCCTGACCTTTCTGCATGCTCCGTATTTGGTGGTCATGGGCTCGAACCCCGGTCTAATCAAGAAGCATATGCTACGCACTGCTGCTCCTGCCCACTTGGCTACGGAGATGCCAAGGTCATATGCATTGGTCACCAAAAACAGCCACTCAGCTGCAACTGAAACAGATATCTCCATAGAACCCAATATTTCCTTTGCCACCTGGACCAAAACTGTGCTAATGCACAATAAGAAACCTGCAGTCAATGAAACCAGCAATACGCCAATCAGTATCCCAACTGATGCTATCTCAACCTTGCCAGAAACAAAAAAATCAACTATTGTTGAAAATCAGAAGAAAGCGAAAACACACAATAGCAACATGGAAATGGATGACGACAAATAGCAACATATTTGGATGACAACACAGTACTAGAGTTACATGCTAATGATACCGTGGACAGGATGCCCAACCTTTCCCAGAAATGAAAAATCATAAGTAAGCAGACAGAAACCTTCTCAGAAAAAACAGTCAGATCAATCTTCCTCAAATAAATCCAGCCAATGAATAAATTCCTACAATGGAACTGTAGAGGATTACGCAGTAATATAGATGATCTGAGTGAATATATAATTAAAACTAACGCAATAGGTGTATGCTTACAAGAAACGTTATCATCACAAGTTTCTCTGAAATTCAAAAATTACACTATGTTTAGGCAAGACAGGGATTCCAGCATTTGTGCTCATGGAGGGATAGCCATACTTGTCAAAAATACCATACCATCAAGACATCTCCAACTACAAACCCCCTTAGAAGTTGTAGCAGTTCGGATGACAATGGGAATATCGTTAACCCTTGCATCCATTTCTATTCCACCGAATTATCCTTGCTCTCAGACTGAATTTGATAAATCTTATCACACAACTACAACCTCCTGTCTGTTTATTCAGTGATTTCAACAGTCACCACCCTTTGTGGGGATCTTCCACCATGGATACAAGAGGCCAATTAATTGAAACATTTCTGGATAACCACAACCTGACTCTGTTAAATTTGGCTCTCCAACTCATATTCAACTACCTACAGGTGCTACATCAGCCATAAACTTATCAATATGTTCAGCATCTCTTTTTCCAAGCATGGAATGGTTAGTGCTAAATGATCCATTCCATAGCGACCATTTTCCTATCATCAGTTCAATTCAAACACAGGTCATGTCATGTCATGTCATGTCCTAAAGGCCATACGTCTTGGAATTTTCATAAAACTATTCCACTTGTGTCCTACTTGACAACCTATATGTTCAGAAACAGCATATTGATGACGTAACTGATCACATTACCAGCCATATATTATCTGGAGCAGAAATTTCCATTCCAAAATCTGACCAGTGCAAGCGTATACACCACAATCAGTGTTGGAATGAAGAACACTCCAAAGTGAAACGAGAAAAAAACCATGCTTGGAACCAGTTTCGCAAATTCCCAACTACCGCCAACCTAATTGTCTACAAAGAGCAATAGCAAAACAAATTAGGAAGAAAGTAAAACATGATTCCTGGATTAACTTTGCCTCAACTATTAACAAAAATACTGACACTCGAATTATAAGGAAAAAAATACATGCTCTCATTGGGAAATTTCTACCGCTGCAAATTCTGATAATACAATAGAATGAGCAGGACCTATCCTCCCCAGCTAATATTGAAAATGCTTTAGCAGAATCTTTTTATAACATTTCCACCTCTTCCTCTTATGGACCACCTGTCAATGCATTAAAACTGATGAAGAACGTCATAAATTTGTGGACATGACAGATGATGTAATGATTAATTTTTTCTCATTATTAAAAGCAGATTATTGGAGTTCATAAGTGTGTTTGATATTAAAAAAAAAAACATATTACTGATTTCTTTGTATGTTTTTAAGATTAAGTTTCCCAACCTGACCTTAAATGTTAGGTCCTGACCTTAAATATATATATATATATATATATATGTATATGTATTCATAATGTCAATGAATCACTTAATGCTATGATGTTATCATCTGTCATGCCTACATGTCAATCAGTATATTGTTCTTGACTTCTATGCCGATACCAATAACACACACAGTTTGTTTACTGAGAATGTAGGGAGAAGCTGCAGTAGTAACAAACCAATTTATCTGCTAAGTTTGCTGTGGTTCTTGTGTTGACTTTCTTTACCTTTGCCTTTTGACATCATATACTTGGATTTTAGGAAGGCTTTTGATACTGTTGCACATAAAAGACTGCTGTTCAAAGTGGAGCAATGTGGCATTAAGGGCAAGTTACTGCTATCAATAAAGGGATAGTTAAGTGGAAAAACACAGTGACTGGTTATCAGTGGGCACTGCTCTTTATGAACTAACATTCTTAATGGAGTTTTCCAGGGTTTAGTGCTGGGTGTATTATTATTTTCAATATTTATCAATGATATCGATGAAGGTATATCAGACTTAATGCCTAAGGTAGAAGATACAAAGGTTGGCAGGGTGGTTAACGACAGTCACCTGTATGCTACTGCAACAAGAGCTAGGAAAATTGGGACATGGCTGGAAAATTGGGAAATTAGGCTGAGAAATGGCAGTTGAAGTTTGATTGACAAATATGAGTTGCTGCACATGGGAAGCAGTAATCCCAGAGTAACTTATCAACTGTGTGGTACTACACTCACAGCATTGGAGAATGAAAGAAGACCTGGGGGTAATTGTGCAGTCAGAGATGAAATTCTCTGAGCAGTGCAGATATGCTGGCTGCCAAGACAGCTCATGGGGTTTTGTCAGTGGCATACAGAAACTTTTCTAGCAGGGATAAGGAGGTAATTATCCTTTTGTATAACGCCATGGTTAGGCCACATCTTGAGTATTGTATACAGGTCTGGAGGCCTCACTTTAGGAACAATTTAAATCTCCTGGAAGAGGTGTTGGGTCCATTATTGTTTTCTGTATTTATAAATGATATTGATGATGGTATATCAAGCTTAATGTTGAAGTTTGCAGACGATACAAAGGTAGGCAGGGTTGTCAAGGACACTACTGACACTATGCTGCTGCAACAGGATCTGGAAAGGTTGAGCAGATGGGCTGAGAGGTCGCAAATGAAGTTTAACATTGACAAATGTAAAGTACTACACATGGGAAACAGCAACCCCAGAGCAACGTATCAACTCTGTGGTACTACACTGACAGTGGTAGAGAATGAAAGAGATCTGGGGGTGGTTGTGCAGGCAGATATGAAGTTCTCTGAGCAGTGCAGACGGGCTGCAAGAGTAGCTCATGGTGTATTGTCAATGATATATAGGAATTTTTCTAGCAGGGATAAGGAGGTGATTATTCCCTTGTATAAGGCAATGGTCAGGCCACACCTAGAGTACTGTATACAGGTCTGGAGGCCTCATTTCAAGAAGGATGTAGAGCTGCTGGAACGAATACAGAGAAGGGCAACAAGATTAGTGAATGGAACAAAGGGGTGCTCTTACGAAGAAAGGCTCAAGTTTTGCAAATTAGTGTCTGGAGACTAGGCACTAGCGAGGTGATCTGATAGAGGTGTATAAAGCCTTGAATGGTTTGAGCATGCTCAATGCTGATGGGATTCTTCCTCTCGCTCAGAATAATCACCTGAGAGGGCATAAATTCAAATTGAGGAAAGACAGATGTAGGATAGATGTGCGGAAATTTGCCTTTAGCCAGCGGGTGGTTGGTTGGTGGAACAGACTTCCATCCCTTGTCGTTGAAGTTGATAGCCTAAATAAGTTTAAGGCTCAGCTGGACAGGTATGTTGAATGAACAGAGGGTTGAAGTGGAAGTGGTTTTTTTTTTTTTTTTTTTTTTGACTGATGCTGCATAAGCTTGCTTTCTTGCATCAAATGCCTCTACTAATGCTAATGCTAGGTGCAAAGAAGGGCAACCAGATTTGTGAAGACAACAAAAGAGTGCTCTTATCTAGAAAGGATTCAGTTCTGCAAATTGCAGCGTCTCAAAACCAGGCACCTTCGGTTAGGTCTGAGTGGGGTGTTTGAAGGATTGAATGGATTGAGTAAGCTGAATGTTAATGATGTTCTTCCACTTGCTGAGACTATGCATATGAGGGAGCATAAATTCATGCCCCCTGATATTGAAGAAGGATGGTTGCAGAATAGATGTGCAGAAGTTTGTCTTCAGCCAGCAGGTGGTTGATTGTTGGAACAGGCTTTCATCTCTTGTTATGAAACTGGATGCATTGAATACATTAAAGGGAGAACTAGTCAAATTTTGGATGCTATGGAAGAGTTAACTGTTTTTTTTTTTTTTTTTTTTTGGCTGATGCTATATAAGTTTGTTTTCTTGCATTATTTACCATTACTACTACTACTAAGAACATAACTTCTGCCACCCACATCCTCTCTGTCTTTTCTTATTGTAAGTTTAATTCTCACCTTAATAATAGTTGCTACAAGTTCCACTTCAAATACTTCATATGAGGGTATCATGACCCAGAACGGAATGGCTCTAGGTGATTTAGGTATGGGTTGTGAGGTCATTGCTGGTATAGCCTATGTCATAATTTGCATATAAGGAGTACCTATCCCAAATTAAAACAGTGCAGTTACAGATGAAAGTGAGTTTATTATTATTATTTGTAGTAGTCATAGCAAATAATGCAAGAAAACAAACTTATATAGCATCCAAAAGAGTTAGCATTACATTAGTAGAGGCATATAATGCAGGAAATCAAGCTTATACAGCATCAGCCAAAAAAAAAAAAAAAACCCTTTCCCAATTCACCCATCCATTCACTCCAAATGTTTGTCTAGTACTGCCTTAAATTTATTTAAACCATCCACTTCTGCAACAACAGATGGAAGTTTGTTCCAGAAATCAACCAATCAACCAGGGTATGTCTGCCAGGGGCAAAAGTTGATGACGTTGTAGAGCGGATATCATCTTTTAAGGGCACAAAAGGTGATATAGTTGTACACGTTGGCACTAATGACATTAAGAGTAGGAGACCGGCGGAATTACTTGACAAGTACAGGTCACTGATGAAAAAAAGCCGTGAATTAGGGTTGAAATTGGAAGTGTCTGCAATTCTGCCCAGACACGATAGGAGGGAGTATATGATGAGAGCCCTGTCAATCAATTCGGCCCTGGAAAGATTGTGCAGGGCTCAAGGGGTAGAATTTTTTTCAGCCTGGTCTGTACTTGTTAACAGGAGAGACTGCTTCTACAGGGATGGGATACACTTAAATAGAAAGGGTGCAAGAATGTTTGCTGATGCTATCGAGGCAATGTTAGGTGGGTCGGAAAACTGCTAGATTGGGGGGATACAAGGACTAATAGATTAACAGTAGCCACTGGCAGAGGTGAAAGTGATTCTTGCACTGCTTCTATTGGAATGAGCCGCAGCCTGGAAAATAAGATGCAGGATATTTCAGAGACTGCTGGGAATCATTGGGGTACAAGTAAACACATGGGTTGTGTTAGGGTAGCTAAGAAAAAGAACAGGTGCATGTATACTTGTGTGTACACCAATGCTAGGAGTTTAGTAAATAAATTTGATGAATTTGAGGTATTGCTCAAAACATCAAGGCAGATATTGTGGGGATTTCAGAGACGTGGTGTCACACAGATATAAGAAATGCAGAACTGGAATTTGGGGAGTACAATGTCTACAGAAAGGATAGACAGGATAGGAAGGGAGGAGGGGTTATGCTATTAGTTAAAAAACACATAAAATCCAAGGAAGTGAAGCCAGTCGACATCGCTGGACAGTGCAGTGTCGAGTCAGTTTGGTGTGACATAAGCATTGGGAGATCAAAATTGAGAGTAGGAGTGTGCTATAGGCCTAATGACTCTGATGAGTATAATAAGAAACTGTTCGGAGAAATAGAGTGGGCCAGTAAATCAGAGAGTCTTATAATGGGGGATTTTAATTTCCCAGATATTGACTGGAATTCGGGGGCTGGTCACTCACACAGTAGCAAGGCTTTTGTGGATTTATTGGATGATTGTTTTCTACATCAGCATGTTCGGGAGGCAACTAGAGGGAGTAATACTCTTGATTTGATTATCAGTAGTGATTCTTCATGCATTAAGAATCTGCAGATAAATGAACCACTTGGTGGCAGTGATCACAGTGTGCTGAAGTGGGAGTTACTCAAAGAGGTAACTACCATTAGGGGTAAAGGGAAGGGGTATTGCTTTCGTAAAGGCGACTACAATGGACTGAGACAGTATTTAAATTCTATACAGTGGGATCAACTGATGATATTGCCAACAGCAAATTCAAAATGGGAAGCATTCAAAGAACTTATCGTGGAAGCTACTAGGCTTTACATACCAACTAAGAAATATTGTTCAAGGTTTAGGCCTAAATGGTTGTCAGATGAACTAATGAGGCATATGGCAGAGAAGAAAAATGCATGGGATACATACAAATTAACACGTGACACGGACGCCTATGATAGATACAAGTTGATCTGTAACCAAGTTACAAAGGAGGTTAGGCAGGCGAAGGCAGATTACGAGAGATCCTTGGCAAGGGATGCGAAGAAAAACAGCAAAGAGTTCTTTACTTATGTAAACTCTAGAAGGAAGGGGATGAATCAGATTGGTCCACTTGAGATCGATGGGTCAACTGTTGATGACCCTGCTCAGGTAGCTAACAAACTAAATGAATATTTTGCATCGACATTCACACACGAGGAGTTATTCAGTGAGGGGAATGCCAGAGGTGTATTCAATTCTAGCAGTAAGCTAGAGAATCTTGTAATAACTGAGAGCAAAGTGGAGGAGGAATTGTTGAAGATAAACACAAGAAAGGCACCTGGGGTGGATGGGATCTATCCAGTTATATTAAAGGAGGCAGCAAAGGAGGTAAGCAAACCCTTAGCCATAATTATGAGAGCTTCCTTGGACTCAGGGGAGGTACCCATTGACTGGAGATGTGCAAATGTGACCCCAATTCACAAAGGGGGATCAAAGGCTGACACAAGTAATTATAGACCTGTGAGTTTAACTTCTGTTTCCGGAAAATTAATGGAGGCACTGGTGAAAGAAGCACTGCAGGATCATCTAGACAAGACTTCAGTTATAGCTAGGACACAGCATGGTTTTGTTAAGGGGAAGTCTTGCCTGACCAATTTGATTGGATACTATGATGCAGTCACAAAAGAACTGGATGCAGGGAATAACTTTGATATTATATACTTGGATCTTAGAAAGGCTTTTGATACTGTTGCACATGGAAGACTGCTGCACAAATTGGAGCAGTGTGGCATTGGAGGCAAGTTGCTGCTATGGATAAAGGGGTGGTTGAGGGGGACAAGACAGAGAGTGGTAATCAATGGACACTGCTCATCGTGGACTAATGTTATTAGTGGAGTCCCTCAGGGTTCAGTATTGGGGCCTTTATTGTTTTCTGTATTTATAAATGATATTGATGATGGTATATCAGGCTTAATGTCCAAGTTTGCAGACGATACGAAGGTTGGCAGGGTTGTCAAGGACACTACTGACACTATGCTGCTGCAACAGGATTTGGAAAGGTTGAGCAGATGGGCTTCGAGGTGGCAAATGAAGTTTAACATTGACAAATGTAAAGTACTACATATGGGAAACAGCAACCCCAGAGCAGCGTATCAACTCTGTGGTACTACACTGACAGTGGTAGAGAATGAAAGGGACCTGGGGGTGGTGGTGCAGGCAGATATGAAGTTCTCTGAGCAGTTCAGACGAGCTGCAAGAGTAGCTCATGGTGTATTGTCAATGATATATAGGAATTTTTCTAGCAGGGATAAGGAGGTGATTATTCCCTTGTATAAGGCAATGGTCAGGCCACACCTAGAGTACTGTATACAGGCCTGGAGGCCTCATTTCAGTAAGGATGTAGAGCTGCTGGAAAGAGTACAGAGAAGGGCAACTAGATTGGTGAATGGGACAAAGGGGTTCTCTTACGAAGAAAGGCTTAAGTTTTGCAAATTACAGTGTCTGGAAACTAGGCACCAGCGGGGTGATCTGATAGAGGTGTACAAAGCCTTGAATGGTTTGAGCATGCTCAATGCTGATGGGATTCTTCCTCTAGCTCAGAAAAATCACCTGAGAGGGCATAAATTCAAATTGAGGAAAGACAGATGTAGGATAGATGTGCGGAAATTTGCCTTTAGCCAGCGGGTGGTTGGTGGGTGGAACAGACTTCCATCCCTTGTCGTGGAAGTTGATAGCCTAAATAAGTTTAAGGCTCAGCTGGACAGGTATTTCGAACGAACAGAGGGGTGAAGTGGAAGTGGTTATTTTTATTTATTTATGTTACTTTTTTTTTTTTTTTTTTTTTTTTGGCTGATGCTGCATAAGCTTGCTTTCTTGCATCAAATGCCTCTACTAATGCTAATGCTAATGCTAATGCTAATTCGCTGGCTAAAGGCAAATTTTTGCACATCTATTCTACAACTGTCTTTCCTTAAGTTGAATTTATGTTCCCTCAGGCAATTAATATGAGCAAAAGGAAGAATTCCATTAGCATTGAGCTTGCTCAAATCATTCAAGGCCTTATACACCTCAATCAGATGACCTTGCGGGTGCCTAGTCTCCATAACTGTAATTTGCATAACTTAAGCCTTTCTTTGTAAGAGCAAACCTTTATTCCATTTACTAATCTTGTTGCCTTTCTCTGTACTCATTCCAGCAGCTCTACATCCTTCCTAAAATGAGACCTCCAGACCTGTATACTGTGCAGTACTCAAAGTGTGGCCTGACCATTGCCTTATACAAGGGGATAATCACCTCCTTATCCAGCTAGAAAAATTCCTGTGTATCATTGACAAGACCCGATTAGCTACTCTTGCAGATTGTCTGCACTGCTCAGAAAATTTCATATCTGACTGCACAATTACCCTCAAATTCTTTTTCATTTTCCACTACACTGAGTGTAGAACTGCATAGTTGGTATGTTACTCTGAGGTTACAGCTACCCATATGCAGTACTTTGCATTTGTCAATGTTAAACTTCAGTTGCTACCTTTCAGCTCATCTGCTCAATTGTTCTAGATCCTGTTAAGTAGTATACTGTCCTTACTGTCATTAACAACTCTACTCACCTTCATATCATCTGCAAACATGGACATTAAGCCTAATATACCTTCATCAAAATCATTGATAATTACAGAAAACAACAATGGGTCCAACACTGAACCCTGGGGAACTCCACTAATAACATTAGTCCATGAAGAGCAGTATCCATTGATTACTACTCTCTGTCTTCTCCCACTCAACCATCCCTTTATCCATAGCAGCAATTTTCCCCGAATGCCACACTGCTCCAATTTGTATAGCAGTCTTCCATGTGCAACAGTATCAAGAGCCTTCCTAAGATCCAAGTATTTGATATCACAATTATTCTTTGCATCCAGCTCCTTTGCAACCACATCATAGTATCCAATCAAATTGGTCAGACAAGACTTCCCCTTAACAAACCCACGCTGTGTCTGAACTATAACTGAAGTCTTGTCTAGATGACCCTGCATTGCTTCTTTGACCAGTGCCTCCATTCATTTTCCTGGAACAGAAGTAAAACTAACAGATCTGTAATTACTTATGTCACTTGATCCTCCTTTGTGAATTGGGGTTACATTTGCACATCTTCATCCATGGGTACCTCCCCTGAGTCTGCAAGGAAGCTCTCATAATTATGGCTAAGGGTTTGCTTACTTCCTTTGCTGCCTCTTTAATATAACTGGATAGATCCCATTGAGCCCAGGTGCCTTTCTTATGTTTATCTTCAACAGTTTCTGCTCCACTTTGCTCTCAGTTATTACAAAATTATTTAGCTCCCTCTCAGAGTTTGTTAAACTTCTGGCATTCCCCTCATTGAATAACTCCTCATGTGTAAATGTAGATGCAAAATACACATTCAGTTTGCTAGCTACCTGAGCAGGTTGTTGTTGTTGTTGTTGTTATTTGGTTTTTATGAGCATTAGTAGCTAAGGCCATATTGCTCTGGGGATAATGCGGTGGTCATTCACTGACCTTTCCGCATCCTCCGTATTTGGTGGTCGTGGGCTCGAACCCCGGTCTAATCAAGAAGCATGTGCTCTGCACTGCTGCTCCTGCCCATCTGGCTACGGAGGTGCCACCTGAGCAGGATCATCAACAGTTGAACCATTGATATCAAGTGTACCGATCTGATTCAACCTCTTCCTTCTAGAGGTTGGAAGGGGTTGAATAAGATGGCAAAGGGTGCAAAGGGTAAAGAACTCTTTGCATCCTTTGCCAAAGATTTCTTGTAATCTGCCTTTGCCTGCCTAACTTGATTACAGACCAGCTTATATCTACCATAGGCTTCGTTAGCACCTGTTAATTTATATGTATCCCATCCATTTTCCTTCTCTGCCACATGTTTCATTAGTTCATCTGACATCCATTTAGATCTAAACCTTGAACAGTATTTCTTAGTTGGTATGAAAAGCCTAGTAGCTTCCAAGATTAATTCTTTGAATGCTTCCCATTTAGTATTTGCTGTTGGTAATGTCATCAGTTGATCCTACTGTATAGAATTTAAAAACTGTCTCAAACCACCATAGTCACTTCTACGAAAGCAAAAACCCTTCCCTTTACCCCTGATGGTAGTTACCTCTTTGAGTAAATCCCACATCAGCACACTGTGATCACTACCTCCTAGTGGTTCCTTTATCTGCAGATTCTTAATGCATGAAGAATCACTACTGATATTCAGATCAAAAGTATTAATCGCTCTATTTGGCTTACGAATTTGTTGCTCTATTTGCTGCTGTAGAAAACAATCATCCAATAAATCTGCAAGTTACTGAAGAAACAGGTGGATGTTTTAAAGACAAATAAAACTGGGAACTTATTAGATACTCTGTCAACCAGCGACCTACCCGGTGATGCGCACTCCAGGTTTGAACCTAAGAACAGAACAGTCATTGTCTATTTCTCTGGTTCAAAAGGTTTTAGTTTTATTATGAGATTCAACAGTCAGTAAAATGGATAATATATACATACAGTAGACTCTTGATCTTCCAGGATAGACAGCAAAAATAAAATCCTAGATAATTGATTTTCCAGTTAATCCAAAAATATACAAAAATTCCAGCAACATACCTAAAAAGTATTGCAATAGATAAAAAACGAATAAACTTACCATGCCGTTTTCAAACTTTTGAATAATTCAAAGTTTTTGTTCACCTGAAAGCACAACTCTGTGTTTACCCATCATTTTCGTGATTTCTAAACAAAAAAAAAAATTTACTATGGAAATGTTTTCGATACCCCTGACATAAATAACGAACCAAAAATTTGTCTTTTTGCGGTACAATGGAACACAACAATGCATGCGATGCACTAAAACAAACTAAACATTTGTTCTCTTTTTATTATTTTTTTGAGCAGCGGGGTTTGCGGGATATTAGGTAAATTCATCTCCCAGTCACGACTTATAACACTGCTTCTTGTCACTTATTTCTGAATTGAAAACATCTGTTTATACCTATTTTATTTATTACTTGAATTTTATGATTTTTTGTGGATATATTTTTTTTTACTTTGGAGTCTTGAATTGTCCTGGTTAATCTGATCCCAGTAAATCGAGAGTCTACTGTATATATATATATATATTTTTTTTTTAATAAGGATAGGTGGACAACCAGTGTGTGTCTTCTAGGAGCAATATTTGATGATGTTACCAATGAATTGTCAGATCTTAAGGGAAAAAAAGGGAGCATTATTATTTATGCGGGAGACTAATGATATTATTAAATTCTATTGATTATTGATATGATTATTATTAAATATTATTAAATACATTGATGATGATATACCATCATCAATGTATTTATAAATGATATTGATGATGGTATATCGGGCTTAATGTCCAAGTTTGCAGACGATACAAAGGTTGGCAGGGTTGTCAAGGACACTACTGACACTATGCTGCTGCAACAGAATCTGGAAAGGTTGAGCAGATGGGCTGAGAGGTGGCAAATGAAGTTTAACATTGACAAATGTAAAGTACTACACATGGGAAACAGCAACCCCAGAGCAACGTATCAACTCTGTGGTACAACACTGACAGTGGTAGAGAATGAAAGGGACTTGGGGGTGGTTGTGCAGGCAGATATGAAGTTCTCTGAGCAGTGCAGACGGGCTGCAAGAGTAGCTCATGGAGTATTGTCAATGATATACAGGAATTTTTCCAGCAGGGATAAGGAGGTGATTATTCCATTGTATAAGGCGATGGTCAGGCCACACCTAGAGTACTGTATACAGGTCTGGAGGCCTCATTTCAAGAAGGATGTAGAGCTGCTGGAACGAGTACAGAGAAGGGCAACAAGATTAGTGAATGGAACAAAGGGGTGCTCTTACGAAGAAAGGCTTAAGTTTTGCAAATTACAGTGTCTGGAGACTAGGCACCAGCGAGGTGATCTGATAGAGGTGTATAAAGCCTTGAATGGTTTAAGCATGCTCAATGCTGATGGGATTCTTCCTCTAGCTCAGAAAAATCACCTGAGAGGGCATAAATTCAAATTGAGGAAAGACAGATGTAGGATAGACGTGCGGAAATTTGCCTTTAGCCAGCGGGTGGTTGGTTGGTGGAACAGACTTCCATCCCTTGTGGTGGAGGTTGATAGCCTAAATAAGTTTAAGGCTCAGCTGGACAGGTATTTTGAACGAACAGAGGGGTGAAGTGGAAGTGGGTTTTTTTGTTTTTTTTTGGCTGATGCTGCATAAGCTTGCTTTCTTGCATCAAATGCCTCTACTAATGCTAATGCTAATGCTAATTAATGGGTGATAAATTGACAGTTTGTTGGTTAATAATAATAAGATTAGTATTGGCAACCTGATGTTTTAGTATTGGCAATATGATCCAATGAACCAAAGCATAAACACATAATCCAAAAAAATGCCCACTTCATTTGCCTATTCCCTCCAATTATTTGTCTAAATCTTTAAATTTATTCAAACTGCCCACTTCCATAACACTATATGAAAGTTTATTCCAATTGGCTGAATGAAAATTTCTGCACATTTATTCAGGAACATCCTCCCTTTTCAATTTAAATGTTTCCTTGTGTATGCATATGTGAATCATTGGAGAAAGAGTATATGATGCCATCAGCATTTAGTGTTAGTATTAGCCATATAGTGCAAGGAAGCCACAGGCTTTTGCTCCACATGGCCAAAAAATAAAAAAAAAATATGATAAATAAATATAAAATGAAAGTTAATAATATTAAAAGAAAAAAAAGTGACTGGCATGTTTCCTTCCTCATGTAGGAAACTATCCACTTGACCTTTTGAATTTTCCTAAGCTGTCAGCCTCAGTCACCCAAGGTAACTTATTAACAACTTATTTTGCTAAAAGAATACTTTCTAAATCAGTCTAAATCTCATTCCCTGTAATTTGAGTTTATAGCCTCTAGTCCTGGAATCATTTATAACTGAAAATTTTACTTTCATTCATTTTACTGTTCCCTCTTGAGTCTATTTTAGATCTCAATCAGATCCCCACCTGGGGGGCTGAGCTCTGTAGCCCACATATTCAAAGCCTTTCCTCATTCCTCATATAGGTGCCCTTTTGCATATCTCAATTAAGCAGGTTGCCTATCTTAGGACTCTTTCAAGAAGGTAGGAAGAAGGAAGTTCTGTTTGTTTTTTAGGTGCAGGCTCTGTATTTATTTGGACATATTTCCACGTGCTGTCGTACGATTGCCTTACGTTTTATATTTTGTTCTTCTAATATTTCATATGCTGCTTTTTTGTTCATATTTTAATACCATCTGAATGGTATTAAAATATGAACAGTATGAATACAGTGTTAAATTAAATTAAATTAAATTTTCTGTTTATACTCTGGGACAACCAAACAGGCAGAGGAGTTCACAAGATAGACAGAATACAAGAAACAGAGAAATTTTGCTGCAACTTTAGAATTTGTCAAGTTTATTGAACAGTTAGGTTATGTAAACGTTCAAAGAGAAGTCTGAATAAAGCTGAATTTGACTAGATCCTTATATTTTTATTTTACTGTGTTGTTCATATTAGATATAAGAGTTTACTAATAAAAAGGCCTGGGTGTTGACATGACATAAAAGATTTATTTCACCAACCGACTAAATTCAAGAGTTATAACCAAAGCTTTAAAATTATAAAAAATATATGATGATTATAATAGGTATAAATAAAACACTAAAGTAAATAAAAGCATGAAAATACAAATCAAATAAAAATAAAAACTGATAAAATCTATAGATAAAACTATTAAAATCAAAATAAAATGATAAGATTTTGAGGCAGAGTGCCCCTTTATCAACTCAGAAAAGTGAATGGCATCTAATATTTTAAATATTTAGACTTGGTTATTTTTGTCATGAGACAGAAATAACCAAGTCTAAATGTTCAGAAGAGGGGGGAGGAGAATAAGAAAAGAACAGAAGAAAGAAAAAAAGAAAGGAAGGAGTTAATCAGACTGGTGATGCAAGATAATGTATACAAAGAACATGCCAACACTCACTCCATTGCAGACTCCATAATCAGATGGATGTGGGTCCCTTTTTTACAATCCATAATGAGACTTACTGAGAAAATATGAAGTGCTTTAAGCCATGAGTGCTAGCAGAAGTCATGTGAGTATTGGTTAACCTCAACATCAAGGCAGGGGTCAGAACTGTGCTACCCACTCTAGTAATGTTCACCAAGGGCAGAGCAAAATTAGCTCTGCTAACTTTGATTATTGAGGGAGATGGCTCCCCATGTTCTGTGATACTGTGTGTGTGTCTTCCAGTCTTCTAGCCTTCTGGTAATTTAATAACATTTAATATAGTAAACAGAGTTGCCCCAAAAGAGTAAAGGGATGGATGACTTCACCATGGAAACAGTGGACTAGAGTTTTCTCCTGGGGGAGTTACAGATGTTGAATGTGCCCATGTTACATCTCAGAAATACCCAATTATGCAGTCGAAATAAACTCATCTGAGACACTATCATCTGAAAGTTAATCTGAATTATCTTCAAGATCACATGCTATTAACTCAAATCTATTCAGAACATGGGAAGGATTAATTTTGATGAAATTAGATCACTTAGATCTGCCCTCACTCTAGAAATCTTAAGATCTCTATCCCTAACAGAACTAGAATGTGTGTATGTTCAGTTGAATAGAAACTGAGCGGTACTGTATAGGTGTCCAGGACCACCTATAGCTGTCCAGGACCAATAGTTGGAAAACTAGCCTGTACACACACACAAGGGTAAACTGTAGTTTCAAGGTGTGTACCTGCATGGCAGCCAATAATATTCAGAAAAGGGAGAATATTATCTGCTTCCATTTCTGTGGGGAATTGTATTAAAAAAAGACAGGAGGTTGATTTGATGGGAGAGTTGCATCTCAGAATATATGCATATCTCTAAGTAGCTCCTAGATAGATATATTATGATTCACTGCTACCTAGTGGCTTTTTTACCCTGATATTCTTAATACACAAAGAGTCATTGCTGATAATCAGATCAAGATTAATTCTATCTCTCATTGACTTTCTAACCTGCTGATATAGAAAACAGTCATCCAATTAATCCTCAAAAGTCTTTCTATTGTGCGAATGGCCAGTCCACAAGTTCCAGTCAATATCTGGAAAGATAAAATCCCCATTATTTACTGGCTCACTCTGTTTGTCTGTATAGTTAATCACTATATTCATCATAGACGCTTTGCCTACAGTGCACACTTCTACTTTCATTTTTGTTTTGTTTTTCCAGTGCCCACGTCTCACACCAAATTGACTCAGTATTGTGCTGGCTACCCATGTCAGTTGGGTGCACTGCCTTAGATTTTAGTCAGCAAGTTGTTAATTAATGGAATCAGTTACCTCTGTGAAAAGTTGAGGCTGACAGCTTGGGGAAATTGAAAGGTCAGCTGTATAAGTACACGAGGAAGAAAACATATTATTTATTTATTTATTTTTACTATTATTTTATTTTATTTATTTTGATTGTTATTTATTTATTTTTTTTTGGCTGGTGCAGCAAAGCCTGGGGCTTCCTTATGACTAATACTAATCTTAATTTGAGTCTGTGTATGTCCATCATGTTAAATGAAAAGTATTATTCTTTCTAATAAACAAAAACTTTAGCTGATCAATTAATATGACAGAGTTATTCAGCTGTCAACTTTAATGATCCTCTACTTAACCACATGGAGCCACAAGGTCATGCTACTCTCACTGACAGGATAGATGCTTCAAAATTTATGTATTACCATTAACAGGAAGTTAAAACAAGGTAAAAAGTGAATTTTCATTTTCCTTTTGCAGTAAATTTTATGTTTATATTAAATTTTTTGTTCATGTTAGATTTTGTTCACATTAGATTTTTGCAGCTCTGGCAAACGCTAAGTTTTTATATATATTTAGTCATTTTATTGACTTAATTGTTATACTAAATTATTTTCTATAAGTAGCTTTATAGTCCTAATCAAGCTCCTTGCCTTGGTTTATTTGAATTCAGATAGTGATTTTGAAAGTTAATATTTATTGTCCGTAGATCTTACTGTTCGTAACTTGCCACCATTGCTATGCGATACAGAATAGCGTAACGTAAATCCTGAACTTCATAGCATAAGGTTTAATGTAAAACTAAATAACGAAATACGTAGCACTGTATTAGAAATCTGTTAGATTAGTATAGTGTTATCAATTAATCAGTAAAATTTATTAATCTTATTCAATTTAATTGTTAATTAAATTGTACTTAAATGGAATCATGACCTACACCAGAGCAGCAAAGCAGTGAGCACATAATTGGCAGTAGTACTGTGGCTCGTGGGAGAACTGAAGGGCACGATTCTCCAAAGCATTACAGTCTAAAAAAATATGCGAAATGTGAAATGTTTGCAGACCTGTCTAGAACAAGACATGATCTAGCCAAGGAGGATGTGTTTGTGTGTGCTTGGTGCAGAGACTGTGAAGAAATTAAGTGCGAACTTAGAATTCTGATGGGTGTCTATGAGAGTTTGAGGTGTAGGGTAGATGCCCTCAAAGAAATTAATATGAGTAGCTCATCAAGCTCTCAGCTGCCCAACTCATTACCAGAGCTCAATCCTGTGCATCCGGCAACACAGTGGCAATCGCCAAGCCAGAATGCGCCAGTCCCACAGGAAGTAGCTATTCTTGGTGACTCTATTGTCAGAGAGACGGGGAATATATTATGCAAACAGGACCAGGGTATATCTGCCAGGGGCAAATGTTGATGACGTTGTAGGGCAGATATCCTCTTTGAAGAGCACAAAAGATGATATTGTTGTACACATTGGCACTAATGATGTTAAGAGTAAAATATCTGCAGATTTACTTAACAAGTACAGGTCAATGCTGAAAAAAAGTTGAGTTAAGGTTAAATTTGAAAGTGTCCGCAATTTTGCCCAGATACGATAGGAGGGAGTATATGATGAGAGCCTTGTCAATTAATTCGGCCCTAGAGAGATTGTGCAAGGCCAAGGGGTAGATTTTTTTAGCGTACTCTGTGCTTGCTAACAGGAGACTGCTTCTACAGGGATAGGATACACTTAAAATAGAAAGGGTGCAAGGATATTTGCAGATGCTATTGAGGCAGTGTTAGGTAGGTTGGAAAACTGTTAGCTTGGGGGGAATTCACAGACTAAAAGATTAATAGTATCCACAACCAGTGAAAGTGATTCTTGCATTGCATCTATTGTGGTGAGCAGCAGCCTAGAGAGCAAGTTGCTGGGGCTTTCAAGAGCTGCTGGGAGTCATCATGGAACAAGTAAATACGTGTGCTGTTTTAGAGTAACTAACAATAAGAACAGGTGCATGTATACATGCACGTACACCAATGCTAGAAGTATAGTAAATAAATTTGATGAATTTGAAGTGCTATCAAGGCATCAAAGGCAGATACTGTTGGCATATCAGAGACATGGTGTCACACAAACATAATTAGTGCAGAATTGGAATTTGGGGTGCAATGTGTACAGATGTGTACAGAAAGGATAAATAGGGTAGGAAGGGAGAAGGGGTTATGCTGTTAATTAAGAAACACATAAAATCTAAGGAGACAAAAGTTGATGTCATCCAATTGACATGGGTGGACAGTGCAATATTGAGTCTGTTTGGTGTGACATAAACACTGAGAAATAGAGAAGTAGAGTGGGCCAGTAAATCAGAATGTCTTGTAATGGGGGATTTTAACTTTCCAGATATTAATTGGAACTTGTGGGTTGGTCACTTGCATACTGGCAAAACTTTTGTGGATTTATTGGAGGATTGTTTTCTGCAGCTACATTTTTGAGGGGCAACCAGAGGGAGTGATACTCTGGATCTGATTATCATCAGGGATTATTGATGCATAAAGAATTTTCAGATAAAGGAATCGTTAGTTGACAGTGATCACAGTGTACTGATGTGGGATTTACTTAAAGATGTAACTAACATCTCGGGTAAAGGGAAGGGATTTTGTTTTCATAAAGGTGACTACAGTGGTCTCAGACTGTTTTTAAATTCTATACAGTGGGATCAACTGATGATGTTACAAATGGTGAATTCTAAATGGAAAGCCTTCAGGGACTTAATCTTGAAGGCTACTAGGCTTTTCATACCAACTAAGAAGTACTGTTCAAGGTTCAGGCCTATATGGGTGTCAGATGAATGAATGAGGCTCGTGGCAGAGAATAAAAATACATGGGCTGCATATAAATTATCAGGCGACACAGATGGCCACGGCCGATATAAGCTATTCTTTAATCAAGTCACAAAGGAGGTTAGGCAGGCAAAGGCAGATTACGAGAAATCTTTGCAAAGGATGCAAAGAAAAACAGCAAAGAGTTCTTTACTTATATAAAATCAAGAAGGAAAGGGATGAATCAGATTGGACCACTTAACATAGATGGTTTGGCTATTGATGATCCTGCTCAAATAGCTGATAAACTGAATGAGCATTTTGCATCTACATTCACGCACGAGGAATTATTCAAGGAGGGGAATGCCAGAAGTTTATCAACCTCTAACAGGGAGCTAAGTGATTTTGTAATAACAGATCAAAGTGGAGGAGAAATTGTTGAAGTTAAACATAAAAAAGGCACCTAGGGCAGATGGAATCTATTCAGTTATATTGAAGAAGGCAACAAGGGAAGTAAGTAAACACTTAGCCATAATTATGAGAGCATCCTTAGAGTCAGGAGAGGTCCCCATGGACTGGAGATGTGCAAATGTATCCACAATTCACAAAGGGGATGCAAAGAGTGACACAAATAATTATAGACCTGTTAGTTTAACTTCTGTTCCGTGGAAAATAATGGGGTCACTGGTAAAAGAGGTGATACAGGATCACCTAGACAAGACTGCAGTAATAGTTCAGACACAGCATGGGTTTGTTAAGGGGAAATCTTGTCTGACCAATTTGATTGGATACTATGATGTGGTCACAAAGGAACTGGATGCAAAAAATAACTTTGATATCATATACTTGGATTTCAGGAATGCTTTTAATACTGTTGCATATGGAATATTGCTGTGCAAATTCGAGTCACATTAAGGGCAAGTTGCTGCAATGGATAAAGGGATTTTTGAGTGGTAGATGGCAGAGAGTGGTAATCAATGGATACCGCTCTAAGTTAACTAATGTTACTAGTGGAGTCCCCAGGGTTCAGTGCTGGGGCCCATTGTTGTTTTGTGTATTTATCAATGATATCGATGGAGGTATATCAGGCTTAATGTTCAAGTTTGCTGATGATACAAAGGTTGGCAGGGTTGTTAATGACAGTAAAGACAGTTCGCTACTGCAACAGGATCTAGAAAAGTTAGGCAGATGGGCTGAGAAGGGGCAACTGAAGTTTAACATTGACAAATGCAAAGAACTGCATATGGGTAGCAGTACTCGAAGAGAAATGCACCAACTGTGCAGTACTACACTCAGGGAGGTGGAGAATGAAAAAGACCTGGGGGTAATTGTGCAGTCAGATATGAAGTTCTCTGAGCAGTGCAGATGGGCTTCCAGAGCAGGTCATGGAGTTTTGTGAATGATATATAGGAATTTTTCTAGAAGAGACACGGAGGTGATTATCCCTTTGTATAAGGCAATGGTCAGGCCACAACTGGAGTACTGTTTACAGATATGGAGTCCTCATTTTAGGAAGGATGTAGAGTTGCTAGAACGAGTACAGAGAAGAGCAACAAGATTGGTGAGAGGAAGAAAAGGATGCTCTTACGAAGAAAGGTTTAAGTTCTGCAAGTTGCAGCATCTGGAGACTAGGCACCTGCGAGGTGATCTGATCGAGGTGTATAAGGTCTTGAATGGTCTGTGCAGGCTCAGTGCTGACGAGATACTTTTGCTTGCTCAGATTAAAAACTTGAGGGGCATAGATTCAAATCGAGGAAAGACAATTGTAAAATAGTTGTGTCAAAATTTGCCTTTAGCCAGCGAGTGGTTGATTTCTGGAACAAACTTCCATCTGTTGTTGTAGGAGTGGATGGCTTAAATAAATTCAATGCAGAACTGGACAAACATTTGGACTGACCAGATGGGTGAAATAGGAAGGGGTTTTTTTTTTTTTTTTTTGGCTGATGCTCTATAAGCTTGCTTTCTTGCATCATATACCTCAACTAATGCTGATGCTAATTTTATGTCAGATCTCATATTGTAGTATACTTTTATAAATATGAATACAGTATGCAAGTAAATACATTTGCTTTTTTTAAAAATTTACTGGGTTTTCTTTCATTTTGTGAATTTTCGAGGATTTCAATTATCAGGTAAATTTATTTCTCAGCCACTCCAGATAATTGGGAGCTTTCTGCAATTTTCTTATTTTTAAGCAGAAGTGATATAAAAAATTACAATGAGCTTAAGCTAAGGCGCATTTAGGGCTAGAGCCTCAAGCTGCGAACAAATTTAGACTATGTATATAAAGTGCTTAGCATCATAATACACAGCCATTTCTGAATAAACAGAAATTTTTAAGGTGGCATCGTTTTAGGTTATATCTCATATTGTGAATGCCTTCACAACGAGTTGCCATGATATTGCACTACTTCGAATAAGTAACGCTTCACCTAAGGAGAAGACTAATGTTACTTATTCTCAGATAGGTACCACCACCCAGACAGCACTGTTTCAGGGCTATTTGGCCCTTCGTCAGTGAGTGGGTAGGTACCCAAGTGATGCAATGATGGCAAAAACAGTTATGAAGTATAACTCCACAATATGAGAGATGCCTGATGGTGTATGATGTATTTAGACTAAGGCGCATTTAGGGCTAGAGCCTCAAGCTGCGAACAAATTTAGACTATGTATATAAAGTGCTTAGCATCATAATACACAGCCATTTCTGAATAAACAGAAATTTTTAAGGTGGCATCGTTTTAGGTTATATCTCATATTGTGAATGCCTTCACAACGAGTTGCCATGATATTGCACTATTTCGAATAAGTAACGCTTCACCTAAGGAGAAGACTAATGTTACTTATTCTCAGATAGGTACCACCACCCAGACAGCACTGTTTCAGGGCTATTTGGCCCTTCGTCAGTGAGTGGGTAGGTACCCAAGTGATGCAATGATGGCAAAAACAGTTATGAAGTATAACTCCACAATATGAGAGATGCCTGATGGTGTATGATGTATTTAGACTAAGGCGCATTTAGGGCTAGAGCCTCAAGCTGCGAACAAATTTAGACTATGTATATAAAGTGCTTAGCATCATAATACACAGCCATTTCTGAATAAACAGAAATTTTTAAGGTGGCATCGTTTTAGGTTATATCTCATATTGTGAATGCCTTCACAACGAGTTGCCATGATATTGCACTACTTTGAATACGTAACGCTTCACCTAAGGAGAAGACTAATGTTACTTATTCTCAGATAGGTACCACCACCCAGACAGCACTGTTTCAGGGCTATTTGGCCCTTCGTCAGTGAGTGGGTAGGTACCCAAGTGATGCAATGATGGCAGAAACAGTTATGAAGTATAACTCCACAATATGAGAGATGCCTGATGGTGTATGATGTATTTAGACTAAGGCGCATTTAGGGCTAGAGCCTCAAGCTGCGAACAAATTTAGACTATGTATATAAAGTGCTTAGCATCATAATACACAGCCATTTCTGAATAAACAGAAATTTTTAAGGTGGCATCGTTTTAGGTTATATCTCATATTGTGAATGCCTTCACAACGAGTTGCCATGATATTGTACTACTTCGAATAAGTAACGCTTCACCTAAGGAGAAGACTAATGTTACTTATTCTCAGATAGGTACCACCACCCAGACAGCACTGTTTCAGGGCTATTTGGCCCTTCGTCAGTGAGTGGGTAGGTACCCAAGTGATGCAATGTTCGCAGCTTGAGGCTCTAGCCCTAAATGCGCCTTAGTCTAAATACATCATACACCATCAGGCATCTCTCATATTGTGGAGTTATACTTCATAACTGTTTTTGCCATCATTGCATCACTTGGGTACCTACCCACTCACTGACGAAGGGCCAAATAGCCCTGAAACAGTGCTGTCTGGGTGGTGGTACCTATCTGAGAATAAGTAACATTAGTCTTCTCCTTAGGTGAAGCGTTACTTATTCGAAATAGTGCAATATCATGGCAACTCGTTGTGAAGGCATTCACAATATGAGATATAACCTAAAACGATGCCACCTTAAAAATTTCTGTTTATTCAGAAATGGCTGTGTATTATGATGCTAAGCACTTTATATACATAGTCTAAATTTGTTCGCAGCTTGAGGCTCTAGCCCTAAATGCGCCTTAGTCTAAATACATCATACACCATCAGGCATCTCTCATATTGTGGAGTTATACTTCATAACTGTTTTTGCCATCATTGCATCACTTGGGTACCTACCCACTCACTGACGAAGGGCCAAATAGCCCTGAAACAGTGCTGTCTGGGTGGTGGTACCTATCTGAGAATAAGTAACATTAGTCTTCTCCTTAGGTGAAGCGTTACTTATTCGAAATAGTGCAATATCATGGCAACTCGTTGTGAAGGCATTCACAATATGAGATATAACCTAAAACGATGCCACCTTAAAAATTTCTGTTTATTCAGAAATGGCTGTGTATTATGATGCTAAGCACTTTATATACATAGTATAAATTTGTTCGCAGCTTGAGGCTCTAGCCCTAAATGCGCCTTAGTCTAAATACATCATACACCATCAGGCATCTCTCATATTGTGGAGTTATACTTCATAACTGTTTTTGCCATCATTGCATCACTTGGGTACCTACCCACTCACTGACGAAGGGCCAAATAGCCCTGAAACAGTGCTGTCTGGGTGGTGGTACCTATCTGAGAATAAGTAACATTAGTCTTCTCCTTAGGTGAAGCGTTACTTATTCGAATTAGTGCAATATCATGGCAACTCGTTGTGAAGGCATTCACAATATGAGATATAACCTAAAACGATGCCACCTTAAAAATTTCTGTTTATTCAGAAATGGCTGTGTATTATGATGCTAAGCACTTTATATACATAGTCTAAATGAGCTTAAGCTTAAAGAGATATATGATTTACCCAGGTTCTTTGAAAATCATAGCAAACAACAGGCAACAGTGCATTTCTGAATAAATAAAACTGTTTTTAACTCCACAGAAGTAGCCTTAATAACAACCAGTAAAAAAAAAATGCAGAAATATTCCTGCATGTCAGCAGCAGCAGCATCGTAAACCTGTTGGTCATTAATATTATTAGCATATGTGACTGATAATTAGTACTTATAAAATAAAAGTTTGAGCTTCTGCAGACTGCTCAGGACCAAGATATCAACGAGGAATATTACAACTTTCTGAAAGTGATAAAGCCCAAGAAACCTATAGGGAAACAGAAATCCAAAGAAGAAAAAATTAGTCAAGAAACACTTGTCATGATGAACCGAAGATGACAAATGAAGAGCAAGAAAAACACTGACAGGGAGAAAATTGAGTATACCGAGTTATGCAAAGCAATTAGAAAGAGACTCAGAGAGGACATAAGAAGATTTAACACAAGAAAAGTAGAACAAGCACTAAGGGAAAACAAAGGATTTAAATCAGCAGCCATGAGCAGTAATACAGAAAGACAAATGATACTGAAACTGAAGAATAGTGATGGTGTACTTATAAACAGCAGAGAAGGCATAATTCAAATAGCAGAAGACTACTATAGACAATTATACAAGGAGCGAGGGAATGATACCAGCAGTGGGGAAGATGGATTGCAAAGTAGCAACACATACGACATACCCGATATTCTTCCTGATGAGGTAGAACATGCATTGAAGAAAATGAAGAATCAGAAAGCCCCTGGGGAAGATGAAGTTACTGTAGAGTTGTTAAAATCGGGAGGAAGAGACATAGCACAAAAACTGGCAAGGCTCTTCACAAAATGCATTAGAAAAGGTGTGACGCCTACGCAATGGAATAATGCAATCATAGTTTTGCTGCATAAGAAAGAAGATAAATCAGAAATTGGAAATTATAGACCAATTAGCTTGTTATCCCACATCTACAAATTGTTCACAGGGTCATTACTAACAGATTAGAAAGAATACTTGATGAGAATCAACCAAAAGAGCAAGCTGGCTTTAGGACAGGATTCTCAACTATGAATCACCTTCACGTAATATCACAGCTAATGGAGAAAGCAAATGAATATAAAACACCATTATGCCTGGCATTTGTGTATTATGAAAAGGCATTTGACTCCATACAGCATAAGGCAATGTTTCGGGCACTGGAAAGACAAGGCATAGATACCCCATATATTATGATTGTGAAGAAAATATATGAGAGTGCTACCTCCTTTATTAGACTAGACAAAGACAGTAGCAAATTTAAAATTGAGAAAGGAGTTCGACAAGGAGACACAATATCTCCAAAGCTGTTTACTGCTGCCTTTGAGGAAGCTTTCAGAAGATTAGACTGGTCGCAGAAAGGAGTCAATGTAAACGGAGAGTACCTAAACCATTTACGATTTGCAGATGACATTGTGGTCATAGGCCACGATCCCAAAGAATTAGAGGAAAATCTTAATCAGTTATGCACAGTTAGTAAGGATTTTGGACTAAAGATGAATATGAAAATTTATTTTGTTTCTCAGAGCAAACTAAGGATAATTACAAATTAATAAGCTTTCGGCTGGGAGGCAGCCTTCTTCAGATTGAATACATGAATGGCAGCTGGAATAGAGATGTGCACTGCCAGGATGGTGCGTGAGGCGCGTGGTTAATTGTTTGTTGATGTTTGTGGCTGTGACATATGGTGGTGACGTGGCCAGCGTTTGTCTGTGGATAGAATTACTGCCTCTGTGATGGGGTTAACTTGGCAACCACTGTTCCTGTTCAAAGAGGCATCTGAGCATTTTATATTTAACGATTCCAACCAGGTGCGCTTTAGGTAATGGTGGGACCTGTCCACAACCACGACATCGTGGTGTGGGTCAATGTCGTGGCGGGTTGTCCAGACATGCTCGGCAATAGCTGAGTGTTCTACATCTGCCAAACGGATCGCCCTTTTATGTTCTGAGAGACGTTTCTCGAGTCGACGTCCAGTCTCTCCAAAGTAGCAGCTGGTGCAGTCACGGCAAGAGATGCGATAGACCAAACCGCTCTGTAGAAGAGTGGGGACGGGTGTTTTTACGTTGGAGAGAAGAGAACGCAGTTTCTTGCCTGGGAGTTGGATGCATTTTATCCCATATGATTTTAGGATTCTACCGATCTGTTGTGACAGGTTGGGGTAGTATGGGATAAATGCCCTCGTGGATGACTCGTCACTGTTGGCATTGCTGTTGGTCGTCACGTCGCGTGCCTGTAGATCACACCTGTCAAGGACGTCGATGGGATAGCCACACTTTGTAAGGTCTACTTTGACTCTGATGATCTCTTTGCGTCTCTCATCTGCGGAGCTGGAGTGTGTCCAGGCGCGAGTTAGCAAGGTTCGGGCAGTGGAGAGGAGGTGGCCCCGCGTGTGTGCTGACCGCAAGTTGGTAAATTGGCCAGCACACACGTAGGTTTGCGATAAACTGTCATCTTCAAGCATGTGTCTTCGCGCCGGACAAGTGTATCTAGGTATGGTATAGAGTTGTTCGACTCCAGCTCAATCGTAAACTTTATGAAGGGCGATAGTGAGTTGAGGTGGGTTAGGAGTCATTGACCTGAGTCTCTAGGGATGACAACGAACACATCGTCTACATAGCGACACCAAAAGGCGATGTGATCTGGCGCGTGTGTAAACGCACGTCCCTCTAACTCCTCCATCACGATGTTTGCTGTGACAGAGCTGACAGGGGAACCCATGGCTGTGCCATGTATCTGCTGGTAGATTGAGTCATTAAACATGATTGCACCCCCTGTTAAGCACAGTCTGAGGGCGGCGGAAATGTCATCAGGCGTCAGCCTAGTTCTGTCGCTAAGGGTTTCATCGTTGTCCAAGAGTTGTTTTGCACAAGAGATGGCATGTTCCACTGGGATGGAGGTAAATAGTGATATTACATCGAACAAAGCCGTGACTTGATCCTGTGAGATGGATATAGAGTGGATCCTTTCTATGAACTCAACACTGTTGGAGACGGTGTAGGTGGTCTTGCCAACTAGAGAAGAAAGAAGTCTCGAGACAAACTTGGACAGCTCGTAAGTCGGTGATCCACAGCAGGATACAATTGGTCTTAGTGGTGTGTCTTCTTTGTGCACCTTCGGCAGGCCGTAAAACCATGGGATCTGACACCCGGAGGCATGGAGGTGATTACGGGTTGACTGTGTGATTTTTTCTTGTTTCAGCCAGCTGTTGATGAGGATATTCACTTCTGACTCCCGTCGTTCCAAAGCTCTGTTGGGGTTAACAGCTAAGGGTTTGTAGACGGAAGTGTCTCGTAAAAGCAGTAAGGCTTTCGCCATGTAATCAGTGTGGTTCATTACAACCGTACGACGGCCTTTATCTGCCAGTAGGATGACGATGGACGAATCCTGTTTCAGTGTCTTGAGGGTAGAAATCTGCATACGGCTGAGGTTTGAAGAGACGGGGCGAGCATGGTGTAGAACTGCTGCAGTCTTCAACCGGATAGCGTTGGCTGTATCTTCCGGGAGGCGTGATAAGCTCGCTTCCACACCCAAGGCGATGTCGGTGATCGGTGGGTGCTTTGGAAGAACGGCAAATGTCATGCCAAGGGTCAATAAGTTTATTTGTTCTGCAGATAACTGCTTGCTGCTTAGGTTCAGTATAAAGTCTGTACAATTTGTGAGAGGGATATTATGCCGGCGACAAAATTGTTGGGATTCATTAAATAAAGTATTGAACAATAACGATCTGATTCTCTGACGGCCTGGTAACATAAAGTATTGATAACATTGGTGTAGACCGGATCGGGAATCAAAGTCTTAAGGTCGGCTAGTAGGCATGCTTTGCTCGCTGAAGCACGTTGTATGTCATGATGGAGGCAGCCAATCCATATACGCATATGTGAATATCCTCATCAACAGCTGGCTGAAACAAGAAAAAATTACACAGTCAACCCGTAATCACTTCCGTGCCTCCGGGTGTCAGATCCCATGGTTTTATGGCCTGCCGAAGGTGCACAAAGAAGACACACCACTAAGACCAATTGTATCCTGCTGTGGATCACCGACTTACGAGCTGTCCAAGTTTGTCTCGAGACTTCTTTCTCCTCTAGTTGGCAAGACCACCTACACCGTCTCCAACAGTGTTGAGTTCATAGAAAGGATCCACTCTATATCCATCTCACAGGATCAAGTCACGGCTTTGTTCAATGTAATATCACTATTTACTTCCATCCCAGTGGAACATGCCATCTCTTGTGCAAAACAACTCTTGGACAACGATGAAACCCTTAGCGACAGAACTAGGCTGATGCCTGATGACATTTCCGCCGCCCTCAGACTGTGCTTAACAGGGGGTGCAATCATGTTTAACGACTCAATCTACCAGCAGATACATGGCACAGCCATGGGTTCCCCCGTCAGCTCTGTCACAGCAAACATCGTGATGGAGGAGTTAGAGGGACGTGCGTTTACACACGCGCCAGATCACATCGCCTTTTGGTGTCGCTATGTAGACGATGTGTTCGTTGTCATCCCTAGAGACTCAGGTCAATGACTCCTAACCCACCTCAACTCACTATCGCCCTTCATAAAGTTTACGATTGAGCTGGAGTCGAACAACTCTATACCATACCTAGATACACTTGTCCGGCGCGAAGACACATGCTTGAAGATGACAGTTTATCGCAAACCTATGTGTGCTGGCCAATTTACCAACTTCCGGTCAGCACACATGCGGGGCCACCTCCTCTCCACTGCCCGAACCTTGCTAACTCGCGCCTGGACACACTCCAGCTTCGCAGATGAGAGACGCAAAGAGATCACCAGAGTCAAAATAGACCTTACAAAGTGTGGCTATCCCATCGACGTCCTTGACAGGTGTGATCTACAGGCACGCGACGTGACGACCAACAGCAACGCCAACAGTGACGAGTCATCCACGAGGGCATTTATCCCATACTACCCCAACCTGTCACAACAGATCGGTAGAATCCTAAAATCATATGGGATAAAATGCATCCAACTCCCAGGCAAGAAACTGCGTTCTCTTATCTCCAACGTAAAAACACCCGTCCCCACTCTTCTACAGAGCGGTTTGGTCTATCGCATCTCTTGCCGTGACTGCACCAGCTGCTACTTTGGAGAGACTGGACGTCGATTCGAGAAACGTCTCTCAGAACATAAAAGGGCGATCCATTTGGCAGATGTAGAACACTCAGCTATCGCCGAGCATGTCTGGACAACCCGCCACGACATCGACCCACACTGCGATGTCGTGGTTGTGGACAGGTCCCACCATTACCTAAAGTGCACCTGGTTGGAATCGTTAAATATAAAATGCTCGGATGCCTCTTTGAACAGGAACAGTGGTTGCCAAGTTAACCCCATCACAGAGGCAGTAATTCTATCCATAGACAAACGCTGGCCACGTCACCACCATATGTCACAGCCACAAACATCAACAAACAATTAACCACGCGCCTCACGCACCATCCTGGCAGTGCACATCTCTATTCCAATTGCCATTCATGTATTCAATCTGAAGAAGGCTGCTTCCCAGCCGAAAACTTATTAATTTGTAATTATGTTTAGTTTGCTCTGAGAAACAAAATAAATTTTCATAATGAATCCAAAGCACGTAGGCCTTTTTTACTATAAAGATGAATATGGCTAAAACAAAAGTAATGATGAACAAGTATGCCACAGAAGGGAAATAATGATTGAAGGAGCAGTAATTGAAAAGGTGGAGTCATATACTTATCTGGGACAAGTTATTAGCTGTAATAATGATAAATGGCTGGAAGTCAAGAAAAGAATAAATTTTGGATGGATAGCATTTAGGAAATATAGTCACATACTGGAGAGCAATATCCCAGTTTGTCTGAAACGTAAAATAATGAATCAGTGTATACTCCCCACCATGACTTATGGAAGTGAAACTTGGGCACTCACCAAAAGAATGGAAGAGAAGCTGAGAACTACACAGCGAAGAATGGAACGAATTATATTGGGAATCAGACTGTTAGATAAGAAGAGAAACACATGGATTAGGCAGCAAACTCAAGTAAAGGACACTCTTATCAAAACTAAAGAACTAAAATGGTCTTGGGCAGGACACATAGCTCGAAGACATGATGACAGATGGACTAAGAAAATAACAGAATGGAGCTAGAAGAAAACCTGGAAGACAAAGGCGGAGATGGATAGATGAAATTCATGAGTTTTTGGGTAGTAAATGGATGGCCAGTGCTCAAAACAGAAGGAACTGGAAAGTTGCTGGAGAAGCCTTCATCCTGCAGTGGATTGAAAATGGCTAATGATGATGATAAAATAAAAATATTTTAAGTGTTACGAATGTAATTGACAAATTTTGTGAGTGTGAGGTGAATGGTTTGAGGAAATTTAAAAGCTTGCTGGATACGAAAGGAATAATTCAATTTTGTTATTATTATTATTATTCTTTTCTCTAACTTTAGTATTACAGTGGCACACAAAAAAACTGCATCACTTGTGAATTTTGCAAATAATGTGTTTTGCACTACATTGTGGGTTGCAGAAATGTTCAAAATGCATTTGTTAGATAGGATATATATTTCTGAATGAAATCCAACAAAAAGACACCACCTGATATACCTAATTGCCATAAATATCTTCCCAAAGGGTAAAATGCATAATTAATTGAAATATGAGTAATCATACAAATGGCAATCATGATAGCCAGACACACATTTTATAGCATTTACGTGTACAATCTGAAATGACAAATTAATTTAATAGTATTATGTACTGTAAATCAGCAAAATAAGTCCTCAATATTTTGTTGTTCATCCTCAAGCTGCAATTACAGCCTTGCAGCGATCTGGCATAGAGCTAATCAACTTCTGGATATATGGTTGCCCAATTTCTTTGTACTACAACCTTACAATGCTCTCCTGCAGCTGAATCTTACTTGTTGGCTTCTTCTGAACAATTTTAGACGACATTATGTACCAGAAATTTTCAATAAGTATCAAATCTAGATGTTGCTGGCCAGTCCAACATGTATTGCCAGTATTTCTGAAGTATGACTGCACCTTAAGGGAGAAAAATTAGGAAAAACATTGTTGTAAATATGTTTTAAGCCTTGTGAGACAAGAAGACAAACTCATCATTAAATCTAAATAGCATAAAACTTAACAGTTTTGCTGTGTGGCAAGGTGCTGAGCCTGTTGTAAAATGCAGTTTTGGATGTCTGTGTGGTAATCCCTAATAGCGGGTTTCAGGCGGATTAGGTTTCTGCATTCACCATTCCGTTAATAAACTTAATTCGCCCCACCCCTTTGCTTGGTATGCATCTCCAGACCATCTGACCTACAGGGAACTTTACAGTCGGTGTTATGCCTCCGATTTTCTTCTTCTGACATATCATTTGCCGTCCGAGCCATGCAGGCTGAATTTCGATTTGTCAGAAAAGATGACGGTGTCCCATTGCTCATTTGTCCGTGAAACATGCGTTTTGCCCAAGCAAGTCGCTTCTTCCTATTTTTTTGGGTCAACAAAGGCTTCTTGGGCCGATAGGCATACAGACCACATTCCGAAAGCCACCTTTGGACAGTTCGTGCACTTGTTTCAACACCAGAGACCATCTCAAAGTCCAGTTTTAGATCAGGAGCACTAGCATGGTGATTACGAAGGCATAGCCGTTTCAAATATCGATATTGGGAAATCATAGTCACTCTCTTATGGCCTGATCCAGGTCTTCTCTTCTTATCACCTGTTTCACACGTTAATTTCAGCGGCCGGGATACTTTTGACTGGTGATAGCCTATTTTATCAGTGATAGCACACGTAGAAAGCCCTCCTGGGACAGAGCAACAGCTACACTTTTTTTTCTTGTTGTCAACTGAGCATATGGAGCCATGCTTACACCTTCGCAAAATAGGCTACTAATGAGCATGTATACTCTTCCAATGCCGTATTTATAGAAACGGCTGATGCAATACCTTGCAATTATTATCTGGTGCTATTGAAGCATTATCTGACACAATGCCCTTGCTTTGCAACAAACAAAACGACTGTAATCAAACAATATCTTATACGTTTCACTAAAAATATTACTTTTTTTAAGTAGATGCAGTTTTTTTGTCTGCCACTGTAGTAGTGGTGGCAAATGATGCAAGAAAGCAAATTTGTATGGTATCAACCACACACACACACACACACACACACACACACACACACACACACACACACACACACACACACACACACACACACACACACACACACACACACACACCACTTTCAAACACTAGATGGAAGTATATTCCAACAAACAATTACCTACTGGCCAAAAATAAATTTCTGCACATCAATCCTACAACCATCCTTAATTTTAATGTGTACCCCCTCCCATGAGTGATGTCTGAACAAGTGGGACAATGCCATCTGCATTTTACTTCTCTGACCAAAGGATGCGATTTCTTATCTTGAAAGAGAAAAGAACCTTGTTTTCTTGGGTGTTATTGGAGAATGCACTTAAACCATACAAGGCCTGAAACACCTCAGTCAGATGCTGCAGTTTGTAGATGTGAAGCCTTTCTTTTTAAGTTGTAAACTTTTATTCCCCTCATTAACTTGGTGCCCTTGTCTGCACCCATCCAGCACCTCAACATCCTTCCTAAAATGAGGCTTCCAGATCAGTATGCTGTACTCAGGATGTGGTTTAATCATTTCCTTATACAATGGAATTTCACCTCCTTATTCCTTTTATCAGAATTCCTGTGTATCATTGATAACATACTATGAACTGTCATGGCAGCCTGTCTGCACTGGTCAGAGAACTTCATATCTAACTGCACAAGTACTCCCAGGTCATTTTCATTCTCTGTTACCCCTAAGTATGCTATCACACATATGGTACATTCATCTGGGATTGCTGCTCCCCATAAGAAGTACTCGGTATTTGTCAATTTTAAACTTTAATTGCCACTTCACTTCACTTTAAACTTTAATTGCCTCTTCACTAATTTCCACCATCTGCCTAATGTTTTTTAGATCTTGTTGCAGTACTGTCATAAACCACTGTCAACTTTTGTATCATCTGTAAACTTAGGCATTAAACCTAGCAGGAATTCATCAGTATTAGCATTAGTAGAGACATATGATGCAAGAAAGCAAGCGTAAGCAGCATCAGCCAAAAAAAAAAAAAAAAACCCATTCCCATTTCACCCCTCCATTCATTCAAAATTTATTTAGACTATCAACTTCCACAACAAAAGATGGAAGTCTGTTCCACCAATCAACTACCCACTGGCTAAAGGCAAACTTCCACACATCTGTCCTGCAACTGACTTTCCTCAATTTGAATTTATGCCCTCTCAGGTGATTATTCTGAGCAAGACAAAGAATCCCATTAGAATCGAGCACGCTCAAACCATTCAAGGTTTTATATACCTCATTCAGATCACCTCGCAGGTGCCTAGTCTCCAGACACTGTAATCTGCGAAACTTAAGCCTTTCTTCGTAAGAGCAACCCTTCGTTCCATTCACTAATCTTGTTGCCCTTCTCTGTACTCGTACCAACAGCTCTACATCCTTCTTAAAATGAGGCCTCCAGAACTAAAGGTGTGGCCTGACCATTGCCTTATACAAGGGATAATCACATCCTTATTCCTGCTAGAGAAATTCCTGTATATCATTGACAAGACACCATGAGCTACTCTTGCAGAATGTCTGCACTGCTCAGAAAACTTCATATCTTCCTGCACAATTACCCCCAGGTCCTTTTTATTCTCTACCACTGTCAGTGTAGTACCACACAGTTGATACGTTACTCTGGGGTTAGTGCTTCCCATTTGTAGTACTTTACATTTGTCAATGTTAAACTTCATTTGCCAACTCACAGCCCATCTTCTCAACTTTTCTAGATCCTGCTACAGCAGCTTACTGTCATTAGTGTCCTTATCAATCCTCTCAACCTTCGTATCGTCTGCAAACTTGGACATTAAGCCTGATACGCCATCATGAATATCATTTATAAATAGAGAAAACAACAATGGACCCCAGCACTGAACCCTGGGGACTCCACTAGTAACATTAGTCCGTGAAGAGCAGTGTCCATTGATTACCACTCTCTGCCTTCTCCCACTCAACCATCCCTTTATCCATAGAAGTAATTTGCCTCCAATGCCACACTGCTTCAATTTGTGCAGCAATCTTCCATGTGCAACAGTATCAAAAGCCTTTCTAAGATCCAAATATATGATATCAAAGTTATTCCCTGCATCCAGTTCCTTTGTGACCACATCATAGTATCCAATCAAATTGGTCAGACAAGACTTCCCCTTAACAAACCCATGCTGTGTCTGAACTATTACTGCAGTCTTGTCTAGGTGATCCTGTATCACCTCTTTTCCCAGTGTCTAGGTGATCCTGTATCACCTCTTTTCCCAGTGACTAGGTGATCCTGTATCACCTCTTTTCCCATTATTTTCCACAGAACAGTTAAACTAACAGGTCAATAATTATTTGTGTCTTTTGCACCCCCTTTGTGAATTGTGGATACAATTGCACATCTCCAGTCCATGGGGACCTCTCCTGACTCTAAGGATGCTCCCATAATTAATGCTAAGGGTTTGCTTACTTCCCTTGTTGCCTCCTTCAATATAACTGAATAGATTCCATCTGCCCTAGGTGCCTTTTTTATGTTTAACTTCAACAATTTCTCCTCCACTTTGATCTGTTATTACAAAATCATCTAGCTCACTGCCAGAGTTTAATTCACCTCTGGAATTCCCCTCCCTGAATAACTCCTCATGTGTGAATGTAGATGCAAAATACTCATTTAGTTTATTAGTCACTTGAGCAGGATCATCAACAGTTGAACCATCAATATCCAGTTGACCAATCTGATTCATATCTACCCTTTTAGAGTTTACATAGGTAAAGAACTCTTTGCTGTTTTTCTTTGCATCCTTTGCCAAAGATTTCTCATAATCTGCCTTTGCTTGCCTAATCTCCTTTGTGACTTGGTTACAGACCAACTTATATCTATCATAGGTTTCCATGTCACCCATTAATTTATATGTATCCCATGCATTTTTCTTCTCCCCCACATGTCTCATTAGTTCATCTGAAATCCATTTAGGCCTAAACCTTGAACAGTATTTCTTAGTTGGTATGTAAAGCCTTGTAGCTTCCAAGATTAATTCTTTGAATGCCTCCCATTTTGAATTTGCTGTTGGTAACATCATCAGTTGGTCTCACTGTATAGAATTTAAATACTGTCTCAGACCACTGTAGTCGCCTTTACGAAAGCAAAAACCCTTCCCTTTAACCCTGATGGTAGTTACCTCTTTGAGTAAATCCCACTTCAGCACACTGTGATCACTGCCACCTAGTGGTTACTTTATCTGCAGATTCTTAATGCATGAAGAATCACTGCTTATAATCAGATCAAGAGTATTACTCCCTCTAGTTGCCTCCCAAAGATGCTGAACATGTAGAAAACAATTATCGAATAAATCCAAAAGCCTTGCTAGTGTGTGAGTGACCAACCCAGAAATTCCAGTCAATATCCGGGAAATTAAAATCCCCCATTATAAGACTCTCTGATTTACTGGTTGACTCTATTTCGCTGTATAGTTGTTTATTATACTTATTAGAGTCATTAGGCCCATAACACTCCTACTCTAAATTTTGATCTCCCAGTGCTTATGTCACACCAAACTGACTCGACACCGCACTGTCCAGCGATGCCGACTGGCTCCACTTCCTTGGATTTTATGTGTTTCTTAACTAATAGCATAACCCCCTTCTCCCTTCCTATCCTGTCTATCCTTCCTGTACACGTTGTTCTCCCCAAATTCCAGTTCTGCATTCCTTATATCTGTGTGACACCACGTCTCTGATATTCTTACTATATCGGCCTTTCATGTTTTGACCAACATCTCAAATTCATCAAATTTATTTACCAAACTCCTAGTATTGGTGTATATGCAAGTATACATGCACCTATTCCTATTGTTAGCTACCCTAACAAAACCCATGTGTTTACTTATACCGCAATGACTCCCAGCAGTCTCTGAAATGTCCTGCATCTTTTTTCCAGGCTGCTGCTCGTTCCAGTAGAAGCAGTGCAAGAATAACTTTCACCTCTGCCAGTGGCTGCTATTAATCTATTAGTCCTTGTATCCCCCCCCCAAGCTAGCAGTTTTCTGCCCCACCTAAATCTACCCTGATAGCATCAGCAAATATTCTTGCACCCTTTCTATTTAAGTGTATCCTGGCCCTGTAGAAGCAGTCTCTCCTGTTAACAAGTACAGACCAGGCTGAGAAAAATTCTACCCTTTAGCCTTTTGCAGCCTTTCCAGGGCCGAATTGATTGACAAGGCTCTCATCGTATACTCCCTCCTGTCATGTCTGTGCAGAATTGCAGATACTTTCAAATTCAACCCTAATTCAGGGCTATTTTTAAACTGTGACCTGCACTTGTTAAGTAATTCCCCCGGTCTCCTACTCTTAATATCATTATTGCGAACAATATTACCTTTTGTGTCCTTAAAAGGTGATATCTGCTCTATAACGTCATCAACCTTTGCGCCTGGCAGACATAACCTGGTCCTGTTCCACCTATCTTTTTTTACATACCATGTTCTCCGTTTCCCTGACAATAGAGTCACCAACAACTACTAGTTCCTGTGGGACCAGTGCATTCTGCCTTGGAGGTTGCTGCTGTGTTGCATGATGATCAAGTGCAAGCTCTGGCATTGATGTGGGCAGCTGAGGCCCCTCAATTTAGATCCTTCGAGGGCATCCACCCCCTGTCCTTCAAGCTCTCATATAGGCCCATAACAACGCTGAGTTGTCGTCGCCTGATTTCCTCACACTCCTTACATTGCGCACACACAAAGACATTCCCTTTGGCAATATCATGTCCTGTATCTGGTTGTTCCACATGAAACAAGCAGTTTGAACATCAAACAAGCAGTGCATTTTAAAGGCTGTGATTCAGAGGACAACTGCTCTCCTCAGTTCTCCCCTGAACTACAGCACTCTAATTAGCTTGAGCCTTTTGCTTTGCTGCTCTGGTCTGAGTCATGATTTCAATTCAGTTTCAGTACAAAATTATAACCTAAACTTATATCCCAATGCAGTTATAACACTATATATCTATATATATGTTTTTCAGTATCTATATATATATATATTTTTTTTTTTTCAGTATTGAGTATTATCTCCGAGTTTTGTTATATAACTTCCATATCAAGTTATGTATTAATTAATAATGGTTCATTTGTAAAATCTAAGTCGTTATATGTATTTAGTTAAAAAATTACAATTTAATTGACAATGAAGTTTAACAAAATTAATAAATTTTACTGATTAATTGATAATATTATATATTATACTATACTAAGCTAATCTAGTACGGGGTATAACGTTGTATCATATAACAGTGGTGGCAAGTTACTAATGGTAAATCTGCAGACACTTAAGTATTAATTAACTTACAAAATCTCTCTATCTAAATTCAGAATAAACCAAGGACTTGACTAGGTCTGCAAGCTACTTAGAAAATAATTTAATATAACAATTAAGTCAATAAAGTGGCTAAATATAGTTAAAAACTTATAGTTAAATATAGTTAAAAATTATCTGCCCGAGCTGCAAAACTTGACTCATTTTCATTAATTAATATTGAAAACAACAATGGGTCCCAGTACTGAACACTGGGGATTCCACTTATAACATTAGTTCAAGAAGACAGTATTGACCTTTATCCGTAGCAGTAACTTGCCCGTGATGCAGCAATTCTGCAATTTGTACAGCAGCCTTTTATGTCGAACAGTGTCAAAAGCTTTTATGAAATCTAAGTATATGATGTAAATTGTTTTTTGCATATTGTTCCTTTGTTACTGTGTTATAATATCCAGTCACATTTGTCAGACAAGATCCCTCCTTAACATATCTGTGCTGTGACTGCTATATAACTGCACTCCTATCTAGATTATTCTGTATTACTTTTTTAACATGATCTCTGCCCCCTGTATTTGAGAGAGCACATTCAGTGTTATATAATTTTTATAATGTCGAGAAATAACATTCTGAAATTCTCAAAATTCTGAAAATTTGAAAATAATAGTTGGAATGTAAAAGTTTGGAATTCTTAGCTAAAAGCAAAGACTTGTTTTTTGGCTGAATTGAATTGTAAATCAGAACAAAACTCAAAATTTTATTGAAAATTTATTCTACCTACATAAACTAACCTCAACCCAAGCATAAAAAGAAATAAAAATGTGTACCAATCTATAAACAAAAAAAAAAAAAAAAAAAAATTGATTCACGAGTCTTTTATATTGTTTGTATGTTTACTCCTTAAGATTGACTGCCTATATGCATTAATGCACATTGGGTGTTGTGCTACAATGCTTCATATATATATATTATTGCACAGCACTTAAGAGTACAGTTGAATTCTTATATGCATCAGACATAACAAACATATTAACCAGACTCCATTATATTCTCTTGAACAGATAGTCTAATTACTCACTTCACCCTTTAATTTACTTTGTGAATTCAACTGATGATTTATATGCATACCATGCATTTTATTCCTTTCCACCAGTTTTTAAGCATTCCATGCATTTTTATTTTCTGCCACTATTTATAAGCAGCCTCATCATCATCATCAGCTGGCATTGTTCCGCTATTCCACGGGTCGATGTATGAAGCCTCGCTACCATGCCCTGGCCATGTACTTCTCTCTGTTGTTGATTTCACTTCAGTTTCCTCCTCTCTTAATGACATTGGTCTTTATATGGCCTGCCACCTCCTTCTTGGTCTCCCCCTTGGGTCTTTTGTCCCTTAATTGTAAATCAAACATTCTTCTTGGCAAGTGCCTCTCGTTCATCCTCTTCATGTCCAAACCATTTCAAACTGGACTTTTCAATCCTTTTCCAGAATTTTTTAACCTGAATTTTCTCCCTAATCACATCATTTCTGATTTTATCGTGTCTTGTCTTGTCTTTCCGGCTATGCTCCTCACAAATCTCATTTCTGCTCCCTGCATTCTGCTTTCATCCTTTTTCCTCATAGTCCAAGTTTCAGAAGCATATGTGAAATTTGGTATGTAATAGATTTAGTATATAGCCTTCTTACACTTCAGTGATATGTTCCTGTTCCAGATCAGATCTCTTGTCTGCCTATAGAAATTCCCACTCACTTGTATCCTTCTACTTATTTCTTTGTCTATCACTCCAGTCTTTGTAATGGTGCTTCCTAGATACTTAAAGTTGTTAACCATTTTTAGCTCTTTCCCTACCATTATAATGTATCCTTCAGGCTCACCACTCCTCTTTAGAACCATTACTTCACTCTTCTCCTGACTGAAAACCAGTCCAAATTCATTGGCCATACTAGCCCACATATCAACTTGTCGTCACTTGTTCCTTGTTCTCTCCCCATATGCAGAGGCCATCTGTGAAGAGAATGACTTTCATCTGGCCTTGTCCAGGTTGTTCTGCCACTCTATATTACACATCATTCATGATAGCTATAAATAGTAGTGGTGACAGGATACCTCCTTGCCTCAAACCAGATGTTATTTCAAAACTCCATCAACCCCATCACTGTTCTTACTTTGCTCACTGTGTTGGTGTACATATTCTCAATTCTCTCTCTACGTTCCTCTGTCCCCAAGTTTCTTAAAACCTCCCATACTCTCTCTCTCTCTCTCTTCATGGCATCAAATGCTTTCTTTATGTCCAAAAATGCCATCCATAATTCTTTATTGTGTTCATAACATTTTTCCATTAGTTGCCTGATGCAGAAAATTAGATCCACCGTCGATTTGCCAGGTATTTGCCAAGTACGATCAGCCATCCTACTTTCAATCATTCCTCTTATCTTCTGCTCTAATACTCTCTTGTACAGCTTACTCACGTGTGATGTCAGTGTGATGCTTCTATAATTGGAACACTTCTTCCTGTTCCCCTTCTTGAACAACGGGATGATCAAACCTTCTTTCCACTCCTTCAGCACCTAACTCTCATCCCGATCTTGCAGAACAGTATGTATGTCCATGCTATCCCTGCTTTGCCTGTAGCCCTCAGCATCTCTCTGTTTATCTCATCTGTACCAGCAGATTTACCTGTCTTGATGTATTTCCATGCCTGCACCACATCATTCCAAATCAAGTCTGTCTAGTCTCTCTCCATATCTTCTCTTTCATCCCTTAATTTATGATCACCCTGCCTTTGGCCTTTTTTCTGGCTGTCCTGGAGTTCAACAGATTTTCAAAATACTACTTCCATATTTCTCTTATCTCTTCATCCTTGGTTATTAAATTCTCATTCTCATCCATCAAGTATTTGCTCTGTTCTGCACTCTTTCTATTTAAGTGTATCCCATCCCGGTAGAAGCAGTCTCTCCTGTTAACAAGCACAGACCACTTTGTCACTTTGTGACTCTTTCTCTTCTTGAACCAGGTGTTTCCTATGACTGAACTTTTCTATAAGCAGAAATCCAACAGCCTGTCACCATCATCATTCCTAGGTCCCCAACCTAGCGGATCCATAACGTATTCTAGTCCTTGTCTCTCCACTCCGACTTTTGCATTCAGGTCACCCATGGTGACTATATCACCACCTGTGATGTTGTCTTCGAGCCTGTCCTCAAACTCCAGCTTCTCCATTTCTTTGCAACCTGTTTGCAGTGCACAGCATTGTATTATCTTCAGAGTTTCACTGTCATTAATTTGCAGTTTAATTGACATGAGTCTGTCACTAATATTATTCACCTCCAGTAGCCTTTCCTTAATCCTGTGATCTATAATGATGGCTACACCCTTTCTTATCACATCATCCCCAGACCAATATAGGTAATAGCCTCCTCGTAACACTTTACACCCATTTCCTTTCCATTTTGCTTCAGACACAGCATGGGTTTGTTAAAGGGAAGTCTTGTCTGACCAATTTGTTTACTATAATATAGTCACAAAGGAACTAGATGCAAAGAATAATTTTGATATCATATACTTGGATCTTAGGAAGGCTTTTGATACAGTTGCACATGGAAGACTGCTGTACAAATTGGAGCAGTGTGGCACTGGGCAAATTGCTACAATGGATAAAGGGATGGTTGAGTGGGAGAAAACAGAGTGGTAATCAATGGACACTGCTCTTCATGGACTAATGTTATTAGTGGAGTCCCCCAGGGTTCAGTGTTGGGTCCATTGTTGTTTTCTGTATTTATTAATGATACTGATGTAGGTATATCATGCTTAAGGTCCAAGTTTGCAGACAATACGAAGGTTGGCAGGGTTATTAAAGACATTAATGATAGTATACTAATGCAACAGGATCTAGAAAAGTTGAGCAGATGGGCTGAGAAGTGTCAACTGAAGTTTAACATTGACAAATGTAAAGTATTGCATATGGGTAGCAGTATCCCCAGAGTAATGTATTAACTGTGTGGTACTACACTGAGGGTGGTAGAGAATGAAAAGGACCTGGGGCTAATTGTGCAGTCAGATATGAAGTTTTCTTAGCAGTGCAAACAGTCTGCAAGAGAAGCTCATGGTGTCGTGTCAATGATATACGGGAATTTTTCTAGCAGGGATAAGGAGGTGATTATCCCCTTGTATAAGGCCTTTATCCACTCAAGGTATGGTCAGGCCACACCTTGAGTACTGTATACGGATTGGAGGCCTCATTTTAGGAAGGATGTAGTGCTGCTGGAATGAGCACAGAGAAAGGCAACAAGATTAGTAAATGGAACAAAGGGTTGCTCTTACGAAGAAAGGCTTAAGTTATGCAAATTACAGTGTCTGGAGACTAGACACCTGTGAGGTGATCTGATTGAGGTGTATAAGGCCTTGAATGGTTTGAGCAAGCTCAATGCTGATGGGATTCTTCCTCTTGCCTAGATTAATCACCTGAGGGGACATAAATGCAAATTGAGGAAAGACAGTTGTAGAATATATGCAGAAATTTGCCTTTAGCCAGTGGGTGGTTAATTGCTGGAACAAACTTCCATCTGTTGTTGTGGAAGTTGACAGCTTATATATTTTCAACACTGAACTAGACAAACATTTGGAATGAATGGATGGGTGAAACGGGAAGTTTTTTGTTTTTTTTGATTGATGCTATATAAGCTTGCTCTCTTGCATCATATGTCTCTATTAATACTAATGCTATTAATTATTAATGCTAATTAATGCCTCTATTAATGCTAATGCTATTAATTATTAATGCTAATTAATGTCTCTCTTAATGCTAATGCTATTAATCCTAATTTCAAAGTGATATTTGGTGATAGCAAAATTCAAGAAATGAATTTCTTAATAAATTCATTATTCTACATTTTTTTTTACAGATACTGTCATAATTGAAGAGTTTATTGTAGTTGGTGAATTGGAAGCGTCACGAGGTAACTGGATGATATGGATGGCAAATAGAAGGAAGTATGCTCCAAAGCTTAGTGTTAGAACAGCAGAGTAAGTTTACTCAAATCTTCCTTTTGTTATATTATTTACATGTACTTATCCATGTAGACATTCAAAACTCTAAAAGGATTTCACATTATCAGTAGTAGTTTTTTAGTTGCAAAATATCACTTTATCTTGATCTTTTTCTTTATCTCTTGCAATTTCTAATGATTTTAGTTTTCTTTCATTGGGAAGCCTTTCTAATCTTATAAGATGCATCAGTAGATATTCATTTCTCCTATTAGAATGAATAGCTAGTCACTGTAGTGCCATAGAGTGAACCCTGTTTAAAATTAATTCATGAATCAAGGCTGGATGTAGGTGGCTATGAAAGATACACGCATCTGATCCTGTACACATAATAAAAATTTGGAAAGTTCATGTTTGTAGACTCAAAAACAAAGTATGTAGCCTTGTTCATAAAGTATTTTTGTATTGGTTATAATTGTTCCTGATCCTATTTCTAGATTTGCATATGTAACTATATATATATATTAAAAGAATTGTATTTTGTTTTATGTTTTTGTAAACAAATGTTAAAGTTTTTAACTTTTTTTCATCCTGTAATGATATCAAATATTCTGTTCTGTTTATTTATTTTTTATTAAGAAGCTTCCTTGAATACTAATAACCAGTTAATTGCTAATTATTTGCACATGTCCTCATACTAGATTTCTTATGATTTTATTATTATTATTATTAACCATATGGTGCAAGGAAGCCTGAGGCTTGTGCTGCACCAGCCAAAAAAATTCCCAAGTTGCCCTGAAAGAGAGAGAGAGAGAGAGAGAGAGAGAGAGAGATCAAGGGTTTTAGTTTCTTATTGTTTTAAATTTTAAAAATTTAAAATTAGTTTCTTATTTTAGTTTCTTAATTTCTAATTAATGATTTGATTATTTATTGATTTATGATAATTTTATGATTATATGATAACGATTTATGACTTATGATTTATGTTATATAGGAAGAACAGACGGGACAAGAGAGTGGGTTATGCTATTAGTTAAGAATTATATTAAATCTAAGGCAGCACATCCAGTTGAAATGGATGACGAGTGCAATTTTGAGTCAGTTTGGTGTGATATAAGCACTGGGAAAACAAAATTGAGAGTAGGAGTGTGTTATAGGCCTAATGACTCTGATGAGTACAGCAAACAACTATACAGAGAAATAGAGTGGACCAGTAAATCAGAATGTTTCATAATGAGAAAATTTAACTTTCCAGATGTTGACTGGAATTTGTGGTTTGGTAACTCACAGACTAGTAAGACTTTTGTGGATTTATTTGATGATTATTTTCTACAGCAGCATGTTAGAGAGGCAACAAGAGGAAGCAATATTCTTGATTGGGTTATCAACAGCGATTCTTCATGCATGAAGAATCTGCAGGTAAAAGACCCGCTGGGTTCAGCAATCACAGTGTACTAATTTGGAATTTAATTAAAGATATAACTACTGCCAAGGATAAAGGGGAAATGCTTTTGCTTTGGTAAGGGTGACTACAGGGGTCTTAGATAGTTTTTAAATACTGTGCAGTGGTACCAACTGATGATGTTACCAAAACCTAATTCTAAATGGAAAGTGTTCAGAGAAGTAATCAAAGAAGCTACTTGGCTTTTTATACCAATGAAGAAATACTGGTCAAAGCTTAGACTTAAAAGAATGTCAGATGAACTATTCAGACACATGGCAGAGAAGAAAAGTGCATAGAATGCATATAAATTATATATGCATCAGGGGATACAGAAGCCTGTGGTAGATATAAATTAGCCTGTAATCAAGTCATAGAGGAAGTTAAACAAGCGAAAACAGATTATGAGAAATTTCTGCCAAAAATTGTAAAGAAAAACAGCAAAGACTTCTATGCTATATTAACAGTAGAAGGAAGGAGTTGAATCACATTGGGCCACTTGAAGTCTATGGAGGAGCAATTTTGAAGATGGGTATAAAAAGGCACCTGGAGTGGATGGAACTATTGAATTATATAAAGAGAGGCAGCAAAGGAAGTAAGCAAATCCTTAGTCATAAATATAAGAGCATTCTTGGATTCAAGAAGGTCCTTATTTGGACAACTAGAGATCTGTGAATCTCAAAAAGAATTCCACCTCTCCAGTTTCATTTATGTCATTCCAGTTAATTATATCACATTTTGATCCAAATCTTTGATTTGGATCAAAAGATGATATAGATAATTACAGACCTGTTAGCTTAAAATATGGTCAAGGGTAAATAATGGAATCACTGGTTAAAGAAGTAATGCAGGACCATCTGGACAGGTATGCAGTTATACTGCAATCACAGCATGGATTATTAGGGGGCAGTCTTATCTAACCAATCTGATAGATTGCTATTATGCAGTGACCAAGAAACTGAATACAAAAAATAATTTTGACATTATATACTTGAATTTCAGGAAGACTTTTCATACAGTTGCACATAAAAGACTGCTGTACAAACTGGAGCAATGTGGTATTATGGGCAAGTTACTGCTATGGATAAAGAGATGGTTAAGTGGAAGAAGACAGAGTGGTTATAAATGGGCACTGCTCCTCATGGACTAATGTTATTAGTGGAGTCTGCCAGGGTTCAGTGCTCGGTCTATTGTTGTTTTCAATGTTTCTCGGTGATATTTATGAAGGTATATGGCTTAATGGATAAGTTTGCAGATGGTTGGCAAGGTGTGACAGTCATCAAGGTGAGCTACTGCAACAAGATCTAGAAAAATTGGGTCAATGGGCAGAAAAATGGCAGTTGCCCCAGAGTAACTTATCAACTGTGTAGTACTACACTCAGAATAGTGGAAAATAAAAAAGACTTGGGGGTTATTGTGCAGTCACATGAAATTCTCTGAACAGTGCTGACATGCTGGCTGCTGGGACTGCTCATGGGGTTTTGTCAATGATACACAGAAACTGTGCTAGCAGGGATAATAAGGTGATTATCCCTTTGTATAAGGCTATGGTTAGGCAGCAACTTGAGTACTGTATACAGGTCTGGGGGGTCTCACTTTAGAAAGGACCTAGATTGCTGGAATGCATGCAGAGAAGGGAAACTAGACTGGTGAAGGGGGAAAAAAAAGGGAGCGCTTACCTTTAAATCCATCCAGGCTTCACGTTCACGATGGCGGGACTATTGGTAATCCTGGGTATAACCTCCATGCACAAGTACATGGTGGGTGACCATCCAGGTGTGAACCAATGTAAGCAGGGATTGAGGTGTGGCACCCACACCACATGGAGGAATGCTGCCCATCTATGTTACCAGGCAGTACTAGGTGGTAGATGACTCTCATCAACCGGTGCAATACCACCACTTTGCTTATTGGAGGCTTGAAGTGGTGGAACCCATGTTTAGTCTCTAGAGCTAAGTTCCGGTCAACCCTTCCCTATCTCTTCCGTCATGCAGTATGATTCATGACTTTTGAGGTTATTATGAACATCGTGGCAAGATCCAATATTCCTTACATTTCGAGGATACAGCTCTAAAACAGTGTTCGCAGGCCAGCCGCTAGTTAGTACACCGGACCGAACCTATTGGTAACTCTCTAGGAGGCTGCGGAATCAGCTAGTGTAGAATCTTGCTACCTCTACTCTGCCAGATAGTGACTGGAGGGAGTCCGAGTAGTGTGTATGCGGGGAGCATTGTCGAGGCCACGTTATGTCAAGGATCTGGGTATATTCTTACCACGTGTACGCCATATCCAAAAATTTCATTACTTCATACAGCATGTCCCACTCACTTTTTCTTACTATTGAATACACCATAAATTGTCAAACTAATAGAGCAAACTTATCTGCGAAAAGATCTAAACCTCCCAAGCACTTCCTAATTCATTTCACAAATATACGTGGTCTCAATTCTAATCTTAACGATGTCCATTTCCACTTGCAGTCTGCCAAACCCCATGTACTTTTTCTGGCAGAATCTCAGTTATCAGTTGATTCAACTACTGCTCATCTCAGATGCCCAAATTATTCGCTGTATGATTCCTTTCGCCTCAAAGGTGGTACTTGTGCATATGTCTGTTCCGATATTTCCTGTCAGAGACTTGGTAATTTGGAATCTACTCTCTTTGATCTTCTCTGGCTTAAAATCTCTTTACCTCATTGGGTAAAATTCATCTGTTGTCTCTACCATTCTTCCAAATACACTAATCACTTAGAGCTTTTTGACTTCCTCTTTTTGCAACTTGGCTTTCTCCAGTCCAACTTTCCTAACAGTGAGGTAATTTTCCTTGCTGATTTTAATGTTCACACCTCCAGCTGGCTTCCTTTTCTAGTCACACCGACCCAGCTGGTCGAGATGCTGAGGCTTTTGCAATTACTAATGACCTTGCACAGATTGTTCATTTACCTACAAGAATACCGGACAATCCTAATCATTCAGTTAACACGCTTGATCTTTTTCCCACAAACAACCCTTCTAAGTACACGGCCGAAGTGAGAGGTCCTTTAGGCACTTCAGATCACAACTTGGTGATTGTCTCTTCTCCAATGGAGCCTTTATCTCATGGCTATTCCCAACCTCGTGTTGTTTGGCATTACAAGAATGCAAAATGGGATGACCTGCGAGATTTCTTTTCCTTGGTCGGATTACTGTTTCAAAACTTTTGATGTCAACGTTTGCTCAGATCGTGTCAGTGAAATTATTCTTGCAGGAATGGAATCCTTTATTCCACACTCCACTTTAAAATCTCGTCCTTTATCTAAACCTTGGTTTTCCAATAAATGTGCTAAGGCTGTTCAAGAGAAGAATGTTGCATATCGTAATTGGCTTGTTTCTAATTCTTCAGTTTCATTTTCTGCATACACCAAAGCTTGCAACAATTGTAAAGCAGTTATTAATCATTCCAAACTAGAGTTTGAACAGGCTAAGAGTAGAAAACTTGCTTCTTGCCTTAATGGTAGCTGAGCATTCTGGTCCCTTGCCAAAGCTATTGGCCGCAACTTTTGCCCATCTCTGCTCCAACCTCTGTCCAAACCAGATGGTTCTGTTGTCACTTCAGCCAAGGATAAAGCTAGCATCCCATTTTTCTTCCAACTCATATATTAATGATCTTGGGAAAACACCTCCCACCACTCCCAACACGCTCCATTCAATGCCTCCTGTGGTCTTCCGTCAAAAGGATGTCAGAAGGATTTTGATGAATCTTGATGCTAAGAAAGCTCCAGGTCCCGATGGTATTTCTCTACTTGTTCTCAAAACCTGTGCTCCTAAACTTACTCCTATTCTTTGCCGCCTTTTTTCACTTTCTTATTTCAAAGGTGTTTTTCCTTCTGCTTGGAAATTTGCTCATATCCAGCCAGTTCCTAAAAAGGGTGACAAATCCCCCTCCCATCCAATTATTGTCCCATTGCAATTACTTCTACTCTTTCTAAAGTAATGGAGAAATCAATTAACCGCCAACTCTTAAACTACCTAGAAACCTTCTGTCTGATCAACAATCGCCAGTATGGATTCCATCAGTGTCGATCCACTGGTGATATTCTGGCTTATGTTACCCATTTATGGACTAATTCAATGGAAAGGTTTGGAGAAACACAAGTAGTTGCTCTTGACATCTCAATGGCTTTCGATTGTGTTTGGCATAAAGGTCTTGTAAACAAGCTTTCATCTTATGGTTTGCCAACTGTTTTTAGTAATTGGTTATCAGTTTTCTCTCTGATTGCTCACTGAGGGTGATGGTAAATGGCTTTCTGTCTTCTAACTTCTCCACTAATGCCAGTGTCTCCCAAGGTTCAGTTCTTTCCCCCACTCTTTTCCTCTTGTATATTAATGACCTTCTTCCATTGACTGGAAATCCTATCCATAGTTTTGCTGATGATAGCACATTGCATTCCACTTTCCATTTTGAGAAACCTTGCCCTGTTCAATCAGCTTCAACTTCTCGAAAATCTGCTACCAATTCCTTAAATGCCGATCTTCAGGTAATTCTCCAGTGGAGCAAAAACGACTTGGTTGATTTCAACCCTTCTAAAACTCAGTCTTGTCTTATATCTCGCAGATAGGATTCTTCTGCTCCTATGCTTATCTTTAGTGACACTCCAATTTCTAGGCAAAATGATATATCTCTTTTGGGGATTACCCTGACTTCTAATCTCTCTTAGCACAAGCACATTACAAATATTGCTTCCTCTGCATCTAAAAACTTGGTTTTCTCTTTCGCTCTTGGCGTTACTTTTCTTCCAAACAGCTGCTCACTCTGTATAAATCGCAAGTCCGCCCTGCCATGGAATATTGTTCCCACATCTGGGGTGGTGCCCCCAAAACCTCTCTCAGGCTTCTTGATTCCATTCAGAAGAGGGCAGTTAGGTTAATTAATGATTCATATCTAACAGAGTCTCTCCACTCGCTGTCTCATAGACGTACTGTTTCTGCTGCATGCCTCTTCTACAGATACTTCCATGGGCACTGTTCTTCGGAATTGGCTTCTATAATTCCCGCTCTCTCTCTCTCTCTCTTTCAAAACAGTCCGAACACGTGCCGCCACCAGCCAACAACCATTTACTGTCCAACTTCAAACTCACAGAACCAACTTTTCATCTTCCTCGTTTATTCATTCAACTGCCGTTTTCTGGAACAACCTTCCTTCATATGTATTTCCTGAAAATTATAGTCTACAGAAGTTGAAGTCCAATGTCAACAAATATCTTCTTTCATCTTCTCAACCTCCTACCAAAGCACGGTACTAAGTAATATAGATTCTAATACTTCTCGTGTTTGGGGTTTACATAAAAAAAAAAAAAAAAAAAAAAAAACAGGCTTTAGTTCTGAAAATTGCAGCATCGCGAGGCTAGTCATCTGCTGGGAGATCTGATTGAGGTGTTTAAGCCTTGAATGGATTAATTAAGTTAAATGTTAATGGTATTCTTCCACTTGCTTAGATTACACACATGAGAAGGCATAAATTCAAGTCGAAGATGGTTGGTTGGAGGATAGATATGCAGAAGTTTGTCTTAACTCAGCAGGTCATTGACTGTTGGAACAGGCTTCCATCTGTTATTGTGGAAGTGGATGGGTTGAATAAATTCAAGAAAGAATTAGACAAATCCTGAGAGGGTATGAATGGGTGAACTGTGTAGGTTTTATTTATTTTTTTTATATTGGCTAATGCTATATAAGTTTAGTTTTTTTGCATAATTTGCCATTATGACTATTACTGTTACTACTGTTTTTAAAGAGATAGGATACAGATGGACAGAAGAAATGCAAGATATTTGCTGATGGTATCAAAGCCAGTGTTTGGTGGGTCAGAAACTGTTAGATTGGAGGAGGAGGTACCCAGAATAATAGTTTAATAAGAAGTACAACTAGATGTGGAATTGATTCTTGAATTGCATCTATTGTGACATGCAATAGACTGAAAAACAAGAGAATAGGCATTAAGCCTTCTGGGGATTCACATGGAACGAGCACTGTTATTGATTTTGTATGAGTTACTAGAACATTAATGGGCACATATTTACTTTAGCATTAGCAGAGGCATATGATGCAAGAAAGCAAGCTTATACAGCATCAGCCAAAAACAAAAACCTTCCCATTTCACCCATCCATTAGCTCCAGATGTTTGTCTAGTTCTGCCTTGAATTTATTTAAACTGTCAACTTCTACAATGACGGATGGAAGTTTGTTCCAGCAATCAACCACTGCTGGCTAAAATCAAATTTCCGCAATCTGTTCTACAACTGTCTTTCCTCAGTTTGAATTTATGTCCACTCAGGCAATTAATCTGGGTAAGAGGAAGAATCCCATCAGCATTGAGCTTGCTCAAACCATTGAAGGCCTTATACACCTCAACCAGATCACCTCGCAGGTGCCTAGTCTCCAGACGTTGTAATTTGCATAACTTAAGCCTTTCTTCGTAAGAGCAACCCTTTTTTCCATTCACTAATCTTGTTGCCCTTCTCTGTACTCGTTCCAGCAGCTCTGCATTCTTCCTAAAATGACGACTCCAGACCTGTATACAGTACTCAAGGTCAGTGGTGTATTTGGGCCGGAATTCACTGGAATGATGTTCCGGTACTTTTTTTCTAAATGTCATAATAGAAAATCATTAAATTTATACACGTAATATTATGAAACAATGGCATAATCAAAGGGGAGACAGAAATATCTATTTTACCTCATTGCTACTAAAAATATATATTAATAGTAATCTTTAAAATTAATAGATTTCATTAAAAATGTATTTAAAAACAAAAATATAAATTTCACAGTGAAACTTGAATGTTTCTTACTAAAGTACAATGTGTTAGATAAAGAGATCAAGCAAATGAGATATACTGTGATGCGTGCGAACGCTGCATTTTGATTCGCCATGAGCTGAATGCTAGAACTGGTTGTTATATGAACCGAGTCTGAAGTCTGATTCAGCTAGTGTACAGTCGATGTGGTGTTATCATATAGTCTTCTAGAGAACAGGTGTTCCGGTACTAATTTGTTTACGACGAGCGTTCCGGTACTATTTTTTTTTTGCAATACACCTCTGCACGGGTATGGCCTGACTATTGCCTTATACAAGGACATAATCACCTCCTTATCCCTGCTAGAAAAATTCATGTATATTGTTGATAAGACACCATGAGCTACTCTTGCAGACCGTCTGCACTGCTCAGAAAACTTCATATCTGCCTGCACAATTACCCCCAGGTCCTTTTCATTCTCTACCACTGTCAGTGTAGTACCACAGAGTAGATACGTTACTCTGGGAATACCACTACTATGCATATGCTATGCAATATTTTACATTTGTTAATATTAAACTTCAGTTGCCACCTCTCAGCCCATCTGTTCAACTTTTCTAGTTTCTATTGCAGTAGTGTATTATCATTAGTGTCTTTAACCACCCTGCCAACCTTTGTATTGTTTGCAAACGTAGACATTAAGCATGATATACCTTCATCAATATCATTAATAAATACATAAAACAACAATGGACCCAACACTGAACCCTGTGGGACTCCACTAATCCAGTTGCTTTGTGACCACATCGTAGTATCCAATCAAATTGGTCAGGCAAAACTTCCCCTTAACAAACTCATGCTGTATCTAAAGTATAAGTGATGCCTTATTTAGATGATCCTGCAGTGCTTGTTTAACCAGTGCCTTCATTAACTTTCCATGAACAAAAGTTAAACTAATAGGTCTGTAATTACTTGTTTCATGATTTGATCCTCCTTTGTGAATTGGGTCACATTTGCACATCTCCAGTCTGTGCAGACCTCCCTTGATTCCAAGGAAGCTCTCATAATTATGGCTAATGGTTTGCTTACTTCCTTTGCTGCCTCCTTTAATATAACTGGATAGATCCCATCCATTACAGGTGCCTTATGTCTAACTTCAACAATTTCTCCTTCACTTTGCTCTCAGTTATTACAAAATCATTTAGCTTACTGCCAGAGTTAAATAAACTTCTGGCATTCTCCTTCCTGAATAACTCCTCATGTATGAATGTAGATGCAAAATACTCATTCAGTTTGTCAGCTATCTGAGCGGGATCATCGACAGTTGAACCATCAATATTAAGTGGACCAATCTGATTCATCCCCTTCCTTCTAGAGTTTATATAAGTAAAGAACTCTTTGCTGTTTTTCTTTGCATCCTTTGCCAAAGAATTCTTGTAATCTGCCTTTGCCTGCTTAAACTCCTTTGTAACTTCTTTACAGACCATCTTATATCTACCATTGGGTTCTGTTTTAATGTATACATATCCCATGCATTTTTCTTCTCTGCCACATTTCTCATTAGTTCCATTCTTTTAGACCTAAATCTTGAACAGTATTTCTTATTTGGTATGAAAAGCCTAGTAGCTCCCAAGATTAATTCTTTGAATGCTTCCCATTTAGAATTTGCTGTTGGTAACACGTCACTTGATCCCACTGTATAGAATTTAAAAATGTCTTAGACTACCGTAGCCACCTCTGCGAAAGTAAAAACGCTTCTCTGTACTCCTGATGATAGTTACATCTTTGAGTAAATCCCACATCAGCACACTGTGGTCACTGCCACCTGGTGGTTTCTTTATCTGCAGAATCTTAATGCATGAAGAATCACTACTGATAATCAGATCAAGAGTATTACTCCCTCTCGAACATGGTGCTGTAGAAAACAATCAACCAATAAATACAGAAAAGCCATGCTAATGTGCAAGTGACCAATCCACGAGTTCCATTCAATATCTGGAAAGTTAAAATTCCCCATTATAATACAATCTGATTTACTGGCCCACTCTATTTCTCTATACAGTTGTTCATTATACACTTCAGAGTCATTAGGTCTATAACACACTCCTACTCTCAATTTTGCTTTTCCAGAGCTTATGTCACACCAAACTGACTCAACATTGCACTGTCAACTGGATGCACTTCCTTAGATTTTATGTGTTTCTTAACTAATAGCATAACCCCCCCCCCCCCATCTCCCTCTCTATCCTATCCTATCCTATCCTATCCATCCTTTCTGTACCCATTGTACTCACCAAATTCCAATTCTTGATTCCTGATATCTATGTGACACCATGTCTCTGATATCCCAACAATATCTGCCTTTGATGATTTGACCAGCACCTCAAATTCATCAGATTTATTTATTAAACTCCTAGCATTTGTGTACACCAATTCTTATTCTTATCTACTGTTACACAAAACATGTATTTATTTGTTCCACGATGACTTTCAGCAGTCTCTGAAATCCCCAGCACCTTGTTTTCCAGGCTGCTGCACATTCCAATAGAAGCAGTGCAAGAATCACTTTCACCTCTGTCAGCAGCTACTGTTAATCTATTAGTCCGTGTATCCCTCTAAGCTAGCAGTTTTCCAACTCACCTAACACTGCTTCGATAGTATCAGCAAATATTCTTGCACCCTTTCTATTTAAGTGTATCACATCCCTGTAGAAGCAGTGTCTCCTGTTAACAAGCACAGACCACGCTGAGAAAATTCTACCCCACGTGCCTTGCACAATCTCTCCAAGGCCAAATTGATTTACAAGGCTCTCATCATATACTCTCTCATATCGCATCTGGACAGAATTGCAGACAATTTAAAATTCAACCCTAACTCGTGGGTTTTTTTCAACGTTGACCTGTACTGGTTAAGTAATTCCGCATTCTCCTACTCTTAATATCATTGCTTATACACTAATGAGCATAGCAAATAAATTTCATAATTTTGAATTATTGTTTAAGTTATGAAATGCTGAGATTGTAGTATAATAGAAACATGGTGTCATTCTGATATTAGTGCAAAATTCGATTATGGCAATTATAATCTTCACAGAAAGGACAGACAGTAGGAGAGGACATATGCTTTCAAATAAGAAATGCATAAATTCTTAATTAACACTAAAATCAATCAGTAGACATAGACCATTTTAATTTTGAGTAAGTCTGTTTAAGTAAGTCATTCATAAGTACTGAAAAAAAAGGTGAGAGTAGGGGTCTGTTTTCGGTAGGGTGAGCATAGGTCCCGGATTTTAGACTGTTGTCCCTGCAAGTTTAGTGATGTCCAGGTTAAAAATATTTTTATTTCAACTGTAAATTTTTTATTGGCTTTTTTTCTGTTCCATAGAGATTAACTAATCCTAACTTCCTAAGGAATTTGAGGCTTCCGAGTTACTTAATAACAGAATTATCCACAAAAGTAGAATCTTATGCAAACAATAAATATGGAATATAAAAATTATTGTGCTATACTAATTCTCAGACAGCAGTACTTTCTGCTACACAACCAAACAGTGAACCATCTAAACCATACGGCAGTCTGTAGGCTCCTGGCAGTGTGTGAACTTATTGATTAATTATAATTAACTTTTAATTATCTATAGTAATTAATAAAATAATTTTTATTTTTAGCCATATCAATTTCAGTCAATCTTAGTTAAAATGCAAAATTAATTTAACTAAGTGCACTTGATCTTTTGTAATAATTACCACTGAACTAACAAAAATTAAAAAAAAAACAAAAAAAAACACAGAGTTCTTTTCTTTTCATTTATAAAATCTGTTCATTATGTGACCAGATTTTAATGTAACTTAATTATCCCATCTTTAAAAAAATTATAAATTTGATTCATTATGTATTTTGTTGCATAGTTTTAAATGTATTTTTAAATTTAAATTATTTATTAATACACTAAATAAAATATTATTATTAAAGTACTCAGAAAATTAGAAAATAATTTACTTTACTTATGAAGGTACATATAATTAAAAAAGGCGTGAACACTAATGTTGTCCAGGTTTTGTCCCAGCTTCCCTTCTTTCAAACAGTCGCATTGTCCTGGTTTTGTTCCGGATTTTCTTCTTTGGAACACATTTTGTCCTGGATTTTCTTCTTTGGAACACATTTGTCTTGGTTTTGCTTCATAAGCATATGGTCAAATTAGTGTGAGTAGAATAATGAAGAACTATACAAACAGGCACTTCCCAACTTATGTAATACTTGAATTACAGAAATTCATCTTTATGCAAGTTTTTGCTGTCCAGTGTAAACTTAAAAAATCATGGAAACGTATTTTGCAATAGCACATTGTTTGTTTGTTGGTTTTTTTTTTGGTGATTCGTTTCAGGACCTTGGAAGTTGAAATTTTTGCTATATAACTAAGCTATTTATCTCTCTAAATTTTTATAATGGAAATTGTGCTACACTGTCATTGTTATCGTATGTTCTGTTATAAGAATCAATTTTGAAAGCCTTTGTGATATTTTACTAAAGCATGTTTCTGGGGGTCACTACCATAAAACAATAAGAACGATTTGCACTTTCGGGTTTATTGGGCTTTTCTGTTAGCGCAATCTATTATAAACGGGTAGTAAATGCGATCTTATTGCATTTGTGATAATCCCGATAACTGGAATTGTTTGGGTTTTTGACTTTATTATGGGGAAAAGCGTTTCACCTTCCCTAAATCTTCAATAATATAAAAAACATAAATTTCAGAATCTTCTCTTCATTCCTATTTACATATTACAATGGTGAAGGGAAAGCGACCAACAGAAAGTGCAAGTGCTGGCAGTGCTAGGAAACCAAACAAAATTGATTTAGAAATGAAGATGAACATGATTAAGAAGTACGAAGCAGGACAAAGTTTGTCATCTATTGCATGGGAATAAATTCTCACTGCTTCAACAGTGGATGCTATTTTAAAGGACAATGAGCGTATAAAATAACTTGTTAAAGGATCAACGCATTTAAGATCAAAAGTGCACAAAGCAGCATTCAGGTGCTATATAGAAGGTGGAAAAGCTATTAATAATATGGATGAAAAATCACATTGCATTCAAAAGCAAGTGCCCCTGAGTCCAATGGGCATTCAAGCAAAAGCAAAAAGTATTTACGAAGATATTAAAGAAAAGTAGGATCCACACAGCAAAAAATACTTCCAGACTATATTCATCCTCCTGCACTTCACGGTTGAACAAACCCCAAGCCACGTTCTTGGCAAGCAACAGGTGGTTTAATAGGGTCAAGCATCACGCTAGTTTCCACAACATTAAAGTATGCGGTGAAGTCAACAGTGAAGATTCTGCAGCTGCAGAGAAATTTTTTGTTGGGGGGAAAAAACTTCTAAATCTCTATAGCCCTCAACTTCCGCACCGGCTTACTTATCAGCTAGAGAATTATTTTGGCAACGATGCTCAAAAGGTAAAACTTGCTGACATTATGCCTGTCTCCTCACTCTTTTTGTAATTTTGAAATATTTGTAATATTTCCTGTGCATGAGATAAAAAATTGAATAATTCTATTTACATGTTCGTCGAACATTTCTTTTTTGCTTCAATCAAATTCAGCGTGTGTAGTTGTGAGTGCTGCATAAGCATTTAGGGAAATTCCGACTTATGTAAAATTTGACTTACATAGTGTTCCATTAAGCTATTTATCTCTCTAAAAGGCCATTTTTATAATGGAAATTGCACTACGCTCTCATCATTATCATATGTTCTGTTATAAGAATCAATTTTGGAAGCCTTTGTGATATTTTTCTAAAGCACGTAAGCACAACCCTTACGTAAATCAGAAAGTGGCTGTAGAGTGGGCCAGCAAATCAGAATGTAATGTAATGGAGATTTTAACTTTCTAGATATTTATTGGAACTCATGACTAAGGTTCCTAAATTACCAACATTTTTTAGTGAACTGGGAATGGGATATTCAGGTCCTCGACACCAAAATTTTTTTTTATTGATTAAATATTTGCTATCTTTTTGATAAGAATTTTTGTCTTTATTCTAGTCATAAAACACTATAATAACGAATTGCACATTGTGGTCTTTTAGTAAAAAACTTAAGGAGAATTAGATATTAAAAATGCAACTCATAGTTTGATGAATGTAAACAAAATTTTATTACATTGATAGAGCACACAGATAGGCAACATTATTCTATACATTTATTCGAAACACTAAGTTTCAAATTAGCATAAAAGAAATCCTAAGTAAACACTAATCAGGTTGACCATCACTAATCCGGTTCCACCGCTAATTCGGACATAATTTCCATGAACGTAATTTCAAATTTCCCGGGTCGGAGCATCGACCTGCTGCTACTGCTTTGGTGGTTGGTTGGTTGCAGCATCAGCTGTTGTTACGAACTTGTAAACACTGGCAAGTCATTCCCACTTGTTTTTCTGCATTTATTATTATAACCTGCTCACATTTAGCCTCAGCCATGGTTCCAATGCATAAAGGAAGTGCCTCTCGTGGTGTAAAGTGCGAACACCGTACATTGTCCATAAGAGATAAAGTTGAACTTCTGAAAAAACTCGACAGCGGTGTGTCTGTGAGAAGTATAACTCTGCTTAATTGTAAATTCCAGCAATTTCTCTCAGTTCCTCTTATCTTAGTAATTTTCTTTTAGCCATTCCTTTTTAGATTTTTTTTTACAACACACATATACAAACTTGTGGAAAAAACACAACACAATATGATGGATAACACAGCATGCTAACGAACTTGTTTTCACAAAATATCTAACAATACTGACAAACGTATTGCGATGTTTGAGAGTTTATTTTATTGTAATTAGTTTTATTGCAGCATTCGCCGCGTGTTCAATAAACTAATCACAAACAACCTTCATATGTATGCCGTAATAGCATCACACGTATGTGGCCGACACGGCTTCTCAAGAAATGAAGTAACCAACATATGTGACTATGTTGGCCACATATATGCAACATAAAAAAAAAAAAGACTTTTTTTTTTTATATATTTTAAGCAAAAAAACTACAACACTGACATTACAATATTTATTTTAGAATTGCTAATCAAATTATTTCTTAAATATTTTTTGGCCCCTGGGGATTTTTTTCTTAAACTAGCTTGGCAGTCAACGTATTAAAGGTAGAAGGAGGTGGTTAGCTGTTGGGTAAAATGTATGTGCTAAAATAACCACCGGTGATCCGGCTAACTCACTAATCCTGCACCCCACAGGTCCCAACGCTGCTGGATTAGTGGTGGTCGACCTGTACTGAAACAAAATAAATAATAAGGAAAACTAATATTAGCATTTAACATTTACAATTATTGTTAAAATGAAATTTTCAAAAACACAGTCCATTAATTGCCTAGTCAGAAAGCCTGGATCTTTGCTTAGATACAAATAAGCCTGAAGTTGAAAATTTTTCTTTAATTTTGGGTTGAAGTAGGTTTAATTGTTAGCAGTGCATCAAAAAATTTTTAGATTTGGTGTCAGTGTTCATAACAATTCATATCACTTCTTAACAATAAAAATACCTTATATGATTGCATTGGCTTTGCTTTTGCCATTGAAATGGATATATCCCTCGTTAACTCTATTTTTAGATATTATTTTCTCTTTCAGACTCTTCTATTGAAGTACACTTTTCTTTGAAAATTCATTCCATTCCATTATCGATTTCACACATCACATAATTTCATTTTCATTTCTCATAGCAAAAAAAATCATTATTAACCTCATTTAAACTATTTGGATTGCTGATATATCTAATAAGGGACACTTAAAGACTTTATCTCTACATTTAAAAAACTGCTGTTTAATCTCCTTTAAAAGCTTATACTTGTTAAAATAGAATTTTGATCTTCCACATTACAAAAGAGGAATCTAAAAATTTCTTCGCTTGTTAGCAGATTTGCGTTATGATTACTTAATGCTTCAACTGCGAGTCACACGGGTTTTAAGCAGTTTGATATATCTTCGCCAATTTTTGGATATCCATTCTTCCTTAGATAAGAGAGCTTTAATTTATGTAAAGCAATTTTTATCGGTGTTAAAATCCTTAAAAATCTCTCACTTTCTAATGAAATGGTTATTTGCAGCTGTATTTAAATAAAAAGTAAGCATTTTAAAATAAACTATGTAGCAGTCTGTATATTACAAAAACCAAAATAAAAAAAAATCTTAATTTCTCGGGAAATGTTTTTGCTTTTCCTGGGAATCGGAAATTTTAAGGTTAGGATTTTTTCGTAGAAATTCTCAAGAAGGAATTCTCGGGAAGAAACCTTACTCATGACTCATGTTTTGGGAGCACAGAGTGGCTGAACATGACTCAGTTTGCCGAATAACTGTTTTCTTTACTAACATGTTAGAGAGGCAACAAGAGAAAGAAATAGTCTGGATCTCTTTTAGATTATAATGATTGTAGCATTTTGAGGTTGAGACTTATTGAAAGAAATATCTACTGTCATGGGTAAAGGGAAGGGTTCCCCTCCACTGAGCTGATTATAATAGATCAGACATTTTTTAAAATCTTTTCAATAGGACAAAAATGTTAAATAATGTAAATTTCACATTAGAAATGTTCAAAGAGGTGATTGTAGAGGCTACCAAGCATTTTTTGCCAACTAACAGATATTTTTCAAGGTTTAGACAAAAACAAATGTCTGGTGAGCTGAGAAGAATAGTGCAAGGGATAGTACAGAGTCTTACAATGAGTACTAATAAGTGTGTAATCAGGTTACTTGGGGGGTTTAGGCAGACCAGGTCAAATTACAAGAAGTCTTTGGCTGAGAGTGCAAAGAAAAATAAAATTTTATTTTTCTTTGAAAATTAAAAGGAATTCTTTCTGATTATTAATATTACAATGAAAGGGGAAAAAAAGCATATTCGTCCACTAGATATATAAAATTTATAACTGCTGATGGACCTGTATAGATTGCAGATAAACAATAAATGTTTTGCATCTCTGTCCACAAATGAATAATTTTAGAAAGGTGGGGTTAGCAGAAGCCTGTTTAATGTGGATTTGGAGTTAAATGACTTTATAATTAATAGAATGTATGGGAAAAAAAACTGTTGCAATTAAAAGTGAACAAAGCACCCAAGGCTGATGGAATCTATCCAATTAAAAATAAGTAGTCTGCAAAAGAAGTAGTCTTAAAAATGAGAGTATTCTTATGGTTCCTGCAGATTAGACATGTGAAAATATATTTTCTATTCACAAGAATAGTTCAAAGAGTGATGTCTGCAACTTTATACCTGTAAATTTGACCCCATGTCAGGCAAAATAATGGGGTAGTAGGCTAAGACAATTTTTTGGGCTAAAGCTTCAAACTATGGATAAATTTACCAAATGGATAAGTTAGTGTAATTGCATCATATCAGTACATAGTCAACTGCTAAAGTTTGCATTGTTTTTATTATTATATCTCATATTATGAAAACCTTCACAACGAGTTTACCTGATATTGCACTACCTCAATAAGCAACGCTTCACCAATGGAGAAGACTAATGTTACTTATTCTCGGTGGATACCACCACCCAGATGGCAAGGCTTATTTGGCCTCTCATCGGTTGGTGGGCAGATACTCTGGTGTTGCAATAAGTGAAAACCCAGTTATGAATTATACTTCATAGCTGTTTTGTTTACTTTGGTAGTTCACTACATACTAATAAGAGTATGATGCAATTGAGCTAACTTGTCCATTTAATGAATCTATCTGTAGTTTGAGGCTTTAGCTCAAAAAATTGTCTTAGTCTATATATACTATTGCACTCCATCTGGTATCTCTTGTAATGTGGAATTATACTTCATAACTAGGTTGTATATCAGGTATACATGCAAGTTTGCAGATGATATGAATGTTGGCAGGGTTGTTAATGACAGTAATGACAGTATGCTAATGCAAGAAGATCTTAAAGAGTTAAGCAGATGGGCTGAGAGGTAACAACTGAAGTTTAACATTGACAAATGCATATGGGTAGCAGTAACCCCAGAGCTGCTGGAACGAGTACAGAAGAGAACGAGATTGGTGAGTGGAACAAAAGGTTTCTCTTACCAAGCCTTTCTTGGTAAGAGAAACCTTTCTTGGTAAGGTTTCTCTTACCAAGAAAGGCTTCAGTTCTGCAAATTGCAGTGTCTGGAGACTAGGTCAGTGTCTGAGATGATCTGATTGAGGCGGTCCCATAAGGCCTCGAATGGGTTGAGCAAGCTCAGTGCTGATGGGATTCTCCCTCTTACTCAGATTATGCACCTGAGGGGCCATAAATTCAACTGTTGCACAGTGGCCTACCATTGAGCCCACACAATGCTCTGCATCCTTCTCTTACCAAGAATATCCACCTTGCATAATCATTTGCAGTTCTGTCAGCGGAAAGTGGCACTATTCTGTGTACACCTTCACAGCATGGTTAAGGTATACAAAAAACCCACAAGACATGTCGTTTTCGACATGGAAGCACCAGATGCATGAGCTCTCAAAATCGTGTGGTTTTGAAAGTGATATCTTTACTATGTCCCAAAATTGCTACTTTTTCACTTTGACTGCCCCCTCCATAGCCAGGTGGGCAGGAGTAGCAGTGCGTGGCACACGCTTCTTGATTAGACCAGGGTTCGAGCCCATGACCACCAAATATGGAGGATGTGGAAAGGTCAGGGAATGACCACCGCATATCCCCGGAGCAATATGGCCTTAGTTGCTAATGCTCCTAAAAACCAAATAATGAACAAACAAACAATCACTTTGACTTGTACAAACAGATGCAAATTACCACTGCTCTAACATACAAAGCTGTTTGGCTTTTTATAATGCAAGCTATCCAGCATAGTCCATTACGGATAGGATGATCATAATTCAGTGATCACTGGGTGTATAAATGCATACTTGTTTGATTCAATCTTTATTCATCAAACAATGAATAGGTATAATATGATTTAAGTAATAAATTAATTTCAAATCTTTATTTAGGATCCAGGTTATAGGGATGAACATCCCTATAATCTGGATATAGGGACGTATATACAGGACCAGTAACATTATTATGACCACCTACCTAGTATCCAGAATATGTGCCTTTTGCACCGCAGCCAGCTGCCATGAGAGGGGCTCAAAAAGTCCGCAGAAGGTTGCTACGGGTATCTGTGACCATGCAGACTGCAGTGCACCCTGGAGTTCCTGTAGGTTCCTTGGTGGAGGATCCATCCATCTGATGTGTCAATCGAGGCGGTCCCATAGATTTTCAGTTGGGTTAAGATCCAAGGAATTCGGTGGACAAGGGAGTAGCTTGACAATTCTGGCGACATAGCATGGCGCATTGTCTTGCTGATAGATACCATTACCCCCAGGGAACACAGTCAGCATGTATGGGTGTACCTGATCTGCGATGATCAATAGCTAACCATTTGTGTTCAGGGTGCCCTCCAGAGGTATCAGTGGACCCAAGCCATGCCATGAAAACATTCCCCAGACCGTAACGCCAGCCCCACCAGCCTGCCTTCTGCCAACAATTGTGTGTGGGTGTCTGTTCTCAGAGTTTTCACGCCTAATACGCCATCATCTATCCACTCGGTGGAGCAGAAACCGTGACTCATCAGAGAAGGCCACCCATTGCCATTCGGCCAGGGTCAAGTATCAGTATTGCTGTGCAAACTGACAGCGTTGTTTGCGATGAATGGCCGTCAACATGTGTGCTGTCACCAAGGATCTGCTCCGGAGCACAATGCACAACAGAATTTGCTGCACTGTCGTGTTGGAGACCTTTGCGGTGGCCCCCATTCATTTGGACAGCCAGTTGAGCAACAGTAGACTGCCAATCGGTCCTGACCAACTGTTTCAGCCGGTGTTCACCTCTGGGATCAATGGCGCACAGGGCTCCACAATTGGCATGTTGGGTTGTCAAAACTGTCCCATTCATCCAGTCTTGATACACTTTCACTACTGCAGCACATGAGCATTTCACAAAGTCCGCTGTTTTGGAAATGCTGGCACCTCTGGCCCAATAGCCAATTATCATGCCTTTTTCGAGGTCTGATAGGTCGCTGCTTTGCCCATGACAGAGGTTGTTACTGTGTTCACGGATGCCGAACATCAAGCCTTATATGCTTGCAGTGTGTGAACTTGACATGTGCACTGTATGTTTCACTAGGTATGTATGATGTCTGCATTGGGGTGTGGGGTCATAATATTGTGATTGGACTCTGTATATAATAATAGTAATACATACAGATATTCATGAAGGATTATTGACTTGGGGCTGGGGTAATACTATATTATTATTATTATTATTATTATTTTTATTACTAGCCATATAGTGCAAGGAAGCCCGAGTCTTATGCTGCACCAGCTAAAAAAAATTTCTGAGTTACCCTGAGAGAGAGAGAGAGTCAGTGTAAGTGTATTTAGGGCCAAGTGGCACCAGGGGTTCCCCCTATCTCTACATTGTTTACGTTGTGGTGTGTTACAGTACACTGTAAATGCCAGAGATTTAAAAGTGTGGGTCTTGGATCATTTAGTGTCGTGTACCATTGGTCATTTAGCCGCTAGACCCCTGTTGGGGCCCAACATTGCCCCACTTATGCCCCATGGAGGCAGACCAGGAACCCAGTAGCTTATACCCAATAAGCATTGGGAGATCAAAATTGAGAGTAGGAGTGTGCTATTGGCTTAATGATTCTGATGAGTATAATAAGAAACTGTACAGGGAAATAGAGTGAGTCAGTAAATCAGAGAGTCTTATAATGGGGGATTTTAATTTCCCAGATATTGACTGGAATTTGTGGGCTGGTCACTCACACACTAGCAAGGCTTTTGCGGATTTATTGGGTGATTGTTTTCTACATCAGCATGTTCGGGAGGCAACTAGAGGGAGTAATACTCTTGATTTGATTATCAGTAGTGATTCTTCATGCATTAAGAATCTGCAGATAAAGGAACCACTAGGTGGCAGTGATCACAGTGTGCTAAAGGGGGATTTGCTCAAAGAGGTAACTACCATTAGGGGTAAAGGGAAGGGTTATTGCTTTCGTAAAGCGACTACGATGGTCTGAGACAGTATTTAAATTCTATACAGTGGGACCAACTGATGATGTTACCAACAGCAAATTCAAAATGGGAAGCATTCAAAGAACTTATCTTGGAAGCTACTAGGCTTTACATACCAACTAAGAAATATTGTTCAAGGTTTAGGCCTAAATGGATGTCAGATGAACTAAGGAGACATATGGCAGAGAAGAAAAATGCATGGGATACATACAAATTAACATGTGACACAGAAGCCTATGATGGATACAAGTTGATCTGTAACCAAGTTACAAAGGAGGTTAGGCAGGCGAAGGCAGATTAAGAGAAATCTTTGGCAAGGGATACAAAGAAAAACAGCAAAGAGTTTTTTACTTATGTAAACTCTAGAAGGAAGGGGATGAATCAGATTGGTCTGTTTGATATCGATGGGTCAACTGTTGATGATCCTGCTCAGGTAGGTAACAAACTAAGTGAATATTTTGCATCGACATTCACACATGAGGAGTTATTCAGTGAGGGGGAAATCCAGAGGTGTATTCAACTCTGGCAGTAAGCTAGAGAACCTTGTAATAACTGAGAGTAAAGTGGCGGAAAAATTGTTGAAGATAAACACAAGAAAGGCACCTGGGGTGGATGGGATCTATCCAGTTATATTAAAGGACGCAGCAAAGGAACTAAGCAAAACCTTAGCCATAATTATGAGAGCTTCCTTGGACTCAGGGGAGGTACCCACAGAATGGAGATTTGGAAATGTGACCCCAATTCACAAAGGCGGATCAAAGGCTGAAACAAGTAATTATAGACCTGTGAGTTTAACTTCTGTTCCAGGAAAATTAATGGAGGCACTGGTTAAGAAACACTGCAGGATCATCTAGACAAGACTTGAGTTATAGCTTGGACACAGCATGGTTTTGTTAAGGGGAAGTCTTGCCTGACCAATTTGATTGGATACTATGATGCAGTCACAAAAGAACTGGATGCAGGGAATAACTTTGATATTATATACTTGGATCTTAGAAAGGCTTTTGATATTGTTGCACATGGAAGACTTCTGCACAAATTGGAGCAGTGTGGCATTGGAGGCAAATTGCTGCTATGGATAAAGGGGTGGTTGAGGAGAAGACAGAGAGTGGTAATCAATGGACACTGCTCATCGTGGACTAATGTTATTAGTAGAGTCCCTCAGGGTTCAGTGTTGGGTCCATTATTGTTTTCTGTATTTATAAATGATATTGATTATGGTATATCAAGCTTAATGTCCAAGTTTGCAGACAATACGAAGGTTGGCAGGGTTGTGAAGGACACTACTGACACTATGCTGCTGCAACAGGATCTGGAAAAGTTGAGCAGATGGGCTGAGAGGTGGCAAATGGAGTTTAACATTGACAAATGTAAAGTACTACATATGGGAAACAGCAACCCCAGAGCAACGTATCAACTCTGCGGTACTATACTGACAGTGGTAGAGAATGAAAGGGACCTGGGGGGTGGGTGTGCAGGCAGATATGAAGTTTTCTGGACAGTGCAGACGGGCTGGAAGAGTAGCTCATGGTGTATTGTCAATGATATATAGGAATTTTTCTAGCAGGGATAAGGAGGTGATTATTCCCTTGTATAAGGCAATGGTCAGGCCACACCTAGAGTACTGTATACAGGTCTGGAGGCCTCATTTCAAGAAGGATGTAGAGCTGCTGGAATGAGTACAGAGGAGGGCCACAAGATTAGTGAATGGAACAAAGGGGTGCTCTTATGAAGAAAGGCTTAAGTTTTGCAAATTACAGTGTCTGGAGACTAAGCTCCAACGAGGTGATCTGATAGAGGTGTATATAGCCTTGAATGGTTTGAGCATGCTCAATGCTGATGGGATACTTCCTCTTGCTCAGAATAATCACCCGAGAGGGTATAAATTCAAATTGAGGAAAGACAGATGTAGAAAAAAATGTACAAAAATTTGCCTTTAGCCAGAGGGTAGTTGGTTGGTGGAACAGACTTCCATCCCTTGTCGTGGAAGTTGATAGCCTAGATAAATTTAAGGCTCAACGGGACAGGTATTTTGAACAAACAGAGGGGTGAAGTGGAAGTTGTTTTTTTTTTTTTTTTTTGGCTTATGTTGTTTGGCTCATTTGTTCCTTATGTTGGGTGGAAATAATTTAATGTGTTTAATTCCAATGTGCAGCTTTTTAAACTGGAATAACCCGATTTCCCTGTTTTGGCGGAAAAACCCCTATAAACAAAGAAAATTAACTCAGGTTCTGAGAATATCTATATATTCTCCGAACTATCATTATAATCAGATTCCCCATTCAAAATATGCCTAATGTTTGCTAGTTTTATTTGTAATATACTCAAAACTCTTGAGGTGCGATCAAGTCAACAACAGTAACAGTGAGACTGCTACTGCTAGCGCTGTGCTGCTGCACGAAAATACTTTCAAAGGCACAAAAATTGGTAAGAACTATAGTAAGGAAAAGTCATACTTGGGAATATATCACTTACCTCCATTTGCACGTACCTTAAAATCCAAAAAAATTCATGGTAAATCCTAGTATTGATCCAAAACCAAATGAAGTTATCCTACGATCCCCACCAGGGGCTCACATCTCACCCCAGGGGCTCACATCTGGTGAGTATGGGCATGGCACACCCAGGGTCCTGAGCTGAATATCATCATTCTTCTCTTTCTTGGTGATTGCCTTTTGTCTCTCTCTCTCTCTCTCTCTCAGGGTGGCTCAGGAATTTTTTTTTTGCTGGTGCAGCATAAGCCTCAGACTTTCTTGCACCATATAGCTAATAATAATAATAATCTGCCGTCTGATTAAGTGCAGCTCTGTGTAGACTTGTCCATTCACTACTGGGACTGCAGCCCCTCTCTCCCAGAGAGAAATGGGATCTTCCAAAAGAATAATGCACCCTGTCATCAGGCCTGCAATGTGCACAAGTGGTTCAAAGGAACACTAATAAAGGAACACCACAGTGTAGATATCACCCATCATGCTTGGTCTCCAAATTTACCTGACTGCAGTCCAATTGAACACTGTGGGATGTTTTGGAATGGGAAGTGAGGTATATGGACATGTACCTATCTGTTGTGACACCGTAGAAAGCTTGCAAGCAGCATGGCTGCAGTTCCCTACAGACATCTTTAGACATGTAGTAGAGTCAGTGCCTAGGAGAATAGTGGCTGTTATCCCTGCGAATGGTGGTCCAACATGGTATTAAGTGTGTGGTCATATTTCTGTGATCACTCAGTATGTGTACTTCATTTATATAAAAAGGTTTGGTGAAGTAATTCAATCAAAACAAATTATTGTTTGGTTTAAAGTTTTCTATTCTCATTTTTGAGTCATCTAAGATTTTTTGGGGCCTGAACTTCTTTGTGGGCCCTTCTTGCAACTTTATAGGCCATGGGCACTGTGCCAAACGAATAAGCCAGGCCTGTTCATTTCATCAATATTTGGAAAACAACATACTGACAAAGTACATTTTCATCTTAATGTCTATTCCAGTAAATGAAATATGTGCATATTGATGCTGAGATTCATTTCACTGTCTTCTCCCCCCCCACCCAGAATCTAACATGGAGATAATTTTGTATCCTGAAAAATGCATAGTGTGGTGTGCAGTTTCATCAGTTGGAAATGTCAGACCACTCTTTCTAGATGACACAGTTAATGCAGACTACCACTTGGAACTTTTTCAAAACCACTGTGTTTTAACTCTTCAAGTTATAGGAGTAAATATTTTTTCGACAGGATGTGCATCCAAGAAGGTCTTGGATGCACTGGAAACACATGTTGAATATGTTTTTGTTTGCATGGCTTATGTGTTTAATGACATCAACCAATGCCAGTGCAGTATATAAAAAAATATAGACCAGAAGTTTAGTTTTCATTATGGTCCATACTAGAAAAATTTAATTAATCATAGTCTGGATTTCTTTTTGCCATAAAATTAATAAAATGGCAAGTAAATATTATGATAATACATTTATTTCCTTTTATTACAGCATACTTGCTTATCATAGAACAAAGAAGGGTGGATTTAATATAACATATGACTGATTCTTAAATGCTATATATTAAATTATACAAACTTGCAAAACTAAAATAATTATGTACAAATTATTAACTTATATTCAGTCCACTTGCATTCTGTCAATTGTTTGACCTCCAGATAAACTCATACAAATCAACAAAGTTAACTTTCTCTTTAAAGCAGAAATCATCACAGGTTTTACCAAACAATCTAAGGGAAACAATTCCAGCAGTTTACATGCATATAGACTTGGGTTAATCTTTAATTCTAAGCTCTTATCTCATCATCATATTGAAACACTCTATCTGAAAGTGCCCAGACTGCACTGAGTGATAGACCAACACCATGTACATTTTCAGGATCAGACAACCATAAAACCTCTCTTGGCAACATTGGATGTTTTGTTGGGTTGCTTTCTTTTGCAGCTGCCCCATAATCAAGAGTGCTACATTGTTGCAGTTGCTTCCTGTTGCCAACTATATGACGCAATCATATGGTGAAGTTATTGGAATATTAGCATCAGCAGAAGCATGCGATGCAAGAAAGAAAGCTTATGCATCATCAGCCAAAAAAAAAAAAAAAAAAACAACCATTTCACACATCCATTCCCTCTAAAAGTTACATTAGCATTAGCATTAGTAGAGGCATATGATGCAAGAAAGCAAGCTTATGCAGCATCAGCCAAGAAAAAAAAAAAAAAAACCCTTCCACTTCACCCCTCCGTTCGTTCGAAATACCTGTCCAGCTGAGCCTTAAATTTATTTAGGCTATCAACTTCCACAACAAGGAGGCGCCTCCGTAGCCAGGTGGAAAGGAGCAGCAGTGCGTAGCACACGCTTCTTGATTAGACCGCAGTTCGAGCCCGTTACCACCAAATATGGAGGATGCGGAAAGGTCAGGGAATGACCGCTGCATATTCCCGGAGCAATACGGCCTTAGTTGCTAATGCTCCTAAAAAGCAAACAACAACAAGGGATCGAAGTCTGTTCCACCAACCAACTACCCGCTGGCTAAAGACAAATTTCCACACATCTATACTACATCTGTCTTTCCTCAATTTCAATTTATGCCCTCTCAGGTGATTATTCTGAGCAAGAGGCAGTATCCCATCAGCATTGAGCATGCTCAAACCATTCAAGGCTTTGTATACCTCTATCAGATCACCTTGCCGGTGCCTAGACTCCAGATACTGTAATTTGCAAAATTTAAACCTTTCTTCATGAGAGCAATCCTTTGTTCCATTAACTAATCTTGTTCCCCTTCTCTGTACTCGTTCCAACAGCTCTACATTCTTCTTAAAATGAGGCCTCCAGACCTGTATACAGTACTCAAGGTGTGGCCTGACCATTGCCTCCTTATCCCTGCTAGAAAAATTCCTGTATATCATTGACAAGGCATTATGAGCTACTCTTTGCAGACCGTCTGCACTGCTCAGAAAACTTCATATCTGCCTGCACAACCACCCCCAGGTCCCTTTCATTCTCTACCACGGTCAGTGTAATACAACAAAGTTGATATGTCACTCTGGGGTTGCTGCTTCCCATATGTATTACTTTACATTTGTCAATGTTAAACTTCATTTGCCAACTCTCAGCCCATCTGCTCAACTTTTCTAGATCCTGTTGCAGCAGCATACTGTCATTAATGTTCTTAACAACCCTTCCAACCTTCGTATTCTCTGCAAACTTGGACATTAAGCTTGATATACCATCATCAATATCATTTATAAATACAGAAAACAACAATGGATCCAATACTGAACTCTGAGGGACTCCACTAATAACATTAGTCCACGATGAGCAGTGTCCATTGATTACCAATTTCTGCCTTCTCCCACTCAACCATCCTTTTATTCATAGCAGCAATTTTGCCTCCAATGCCACACTGCTCCAATTTGTGCAGCAGTCTTCCGTGTGCAACAGTATCAAAAGCCTTTCTAAAATCCAAACATTGGATTTTAGAAAGGCTTTTGATTTTAGAAAGGCTATGATGTGGTCACAATTTTGAAAAATTGTGACCACATCATAGTATCAAATCAAATTGGTCAGGCAAAACTTTCCCTTAACAAAACCATGCTGTGTCCGAGCTATAACTGAAGTCTTGTCTAGATGACCCTGCAGTGCTTATTTAACTAGTCCCTCCATTAATTTTCCTGGAACAATAGTTAAACTAATAGGTCTATAATTACTTGTGTTGCCCTTTGATCCTCCTTTATGAATTGGGGTCACATTTGCACATCTACAGTCCATGGGTATCTCCCCTGAGTCCAAAGAAGCTCTCATTATTATGACTAAGAATTTGCTTACTTCCTTTGCTGCTTCCTTCAATATAACTGGATAGATCCCATCCACCCCAGTGCCTTTTTTATGTTTATCTTCATCAATTTCTCCTCCACTTTCCTCTCAGTTATTACAAAATCATCCAGCTCACTGCCAGAGTTTAAATCACCTCTGGCATTCCCTTCCTCCCTGAATAACGCCTCATGGGTGAATGTAGATGCAAAATACTCATTTAATTTGCTAGCCACCTGAGCAGGATCATCAACAGCTGAACCATCAATATCCAGTGGACCAATCTGATTCATCTCTTTCCTTCTAGAGTTTACATTGGTAAAGAACTCATTGTTGTTTTTCTTTGCATCCTTTGCCAACTGTTTCTTATAATCTACCTTTCCCTGCCTGATCTCCTTTGTGACTTGGTTACAGACCAGCTTATAACTATCATAAGCTTCCATGTCACCGTTTAATTTATATGTATCCGATGCATTTTTCTTCTCTGCCACATGTCTCATTAGTTCATCTGTCATCCATTTAGGCCTAAACCTTGAACAATATTTCTTAGTTGGTATGTAAAGCCTAGTAGCTTCAAAGATAAATTCTTTGAATGCTTCCCATTTTGAATTTTCCGTTGGTAACATCATCAGTTGGTCCCACCGTATAGAATCTAAATACTGTCTCAGACCACCATAGTCACCTTAGGAAAGCAAAAACTCTTCCCTTTACCCCTGATGGTAGTTACCTCTTTGAGTAAATCCCACTTCAGCACACTGTGATCACTGCCACCTAGTGGTTTCTTTATCTGAAGATTCTTAATGCATTAAGAATCACTAGTGATAATCAAATCAAGAGTATTACTCCCTCTAGTTGTCTCCCGAACATGCTGATATAGAAAACAATCATCCAATAAATCCACAAAAGCCTTGCTGGTGTGTGAGTGAACAACCCACAAATTCTAGTCAATATCTGGAAATTAAAATCCCTCATTATAAGACACCGATTTACTGCCCACTCTATTTCCCTGTACAGTTCCTTATTATACTCATCAGAGTCATTAACCCTATAACACACTCCTAATCTCAATTTTGATCTCTCAATGCTTAAGTCACTCCAAACTGACTCGACACCGCACTGTACAGCAATGTCAACTGGCTTCCCTTCCTTGGATTTTGTGTTTCTTAACTAATTGTTTAACCCCTCCTCCTTTCCTATTTTGTCTATCCTTCCTGTACACATCGTACTTCCCGAATTCCAGTTCTGCATTCCTTATATCTGCATGGGAAGGAGCAGCAGTGCGTAACACACGCTTCTTGATTAGACCGGGGTTTGATCCTGTCACCACCAAATACCGAGAATGCGGAAAGGTCAGGGAACCACCGCATATTCCTGGAGCAGTATGGCCTTAGTTGCTAATGCTCCTAAGAAAGAAACAAACAAACAACAACAACCTTATATCTGTGTGACACCACGTCTCTGATATTTCAACAATATCTGCCTTTGATGTTCTGACCAATACCTCAAATTCATCAAATTTATTTACCAAACTCCCAGCATTGGTGTACATGCAAGTATACATGCACCTGTTCCTATTCTTAGCTATCCTAACACAGCCCATGTGCCTACTTGTACTGCAATGACTCCCAGCAGTCTCTGAAATACCCTGCTATTTGTTTTCCAGGCTGCTGCTCATCCCAATAGAAGCAGTGCAAAAATCACTTTCACCTCTGCCAGTGGCTACTGTTAATCTATTAGTACTTGTATCCCCTCCAATCTAGCAGTTTTCTGACTAACCTAACACTGCCTCGATAGCATCAGGAAATATTCTTGCACCCTTTCTATTTAAGTGTATCCCATCCCTGTAGCAGCAGTCTCTTCTGTTAACAAGTACAGACCAGGCTGATAAAAATTCTACCCCTCGAGCCTTGAACAATCTTTCCACAGCCGAATTGATCGACAAAGCTCTCATCATATACTCCTTCCTCCTGTCGTGTCTGGGCAGAATTGCAAACACTTTGAAATTCAACCCTAATTCACTGCTTTTTTTTCAACAGTGACCTGTACTTGTTAAGTAATTTTGCCGGTCTTCTACTCTTAATATCATTAGTGCCAACGTGTACAATTATATCACCCTTTGTGCCCTTAAAAGATGATATCTGCTCTACAACATCATCAACCTTTGCTCCTGGCAGACATTGAACCTTGAACAATATTTCTTAGTTGGTATGAAACGCCTAGAATTCCCATTTAGAATTTGCTGTTGGTAACATCATCAGTTGTTCCCTCTGTATAGAATTTAAGAACTATTTGGGACCACTGTAGCCACCTTTACAAAAGCAAAAATTCTTCCCTTTACTCCTGATGGTAGTTACATCTTTGAGTAAATCCTACATCACTATGCTGTTATCACTGCCTCCTAGTTGTTCCTTTATCTGCAGATTCTAATTTCATGAATAATTATTACTCCCTCTGGTTGCCTCTTGAATATGCTGCTGTAGAAAACTGTCATCCAATAAATCCCAAAAAATCTTGCTAGTATTCGGACATAATTTCCGCAAATGTAAGTTCAAATTTCCCAGGTCGGTGCACCATCTGCAGCTACTGCTTTGGCGGCATTGGTTGCAGTATCAGCTGTAGGCTGTAAACAGTGCCAAGCCATCCCCACTTGTTTTTCTGCATTTATTATTATAACCTGCTCATAGTTAGACCGAGCTATGGTTCCAATGCATAAAGGAAGTGCTTCTTGTGGTGTAAAGTGCAAACACCGTACATTCTCCATAACAGATAAAGTTGAACTTCTGAAAAACTCGACAGTGGTGTGTCTGTGAGAAGTTTCACTCTGCTTAATTGTAAATTCCAGCAATTTCTCTCGGTTCCTCTTATTTTAGTAATTTTCTTTTAGCCATTCCTTTTTAGATTTAAAAAAAATTTTTTTTTTTACAACACACTTGTACAAACCTTCGGAAAAACACAGCACAATAGATGGATAATACAGCACGCTAATGAACTTGTTTTCACAAATCTCTAACGATACTGACAAATTGCGAAGTTTGAGAGTTTATTTAATTGCAGCATTTCCACGCGTGCAATAAACTAATCCCAAACGACCTTCATATGTATGCCGTAATAGTGTCACACGTATGTGGCCGACATGGCTTCTCAAGAAATAAAGCGACCTATTGGGCCATGTCGTCCACATATATGCGACATAAAAAAAAAAGAAAAAAGCCTTTTTTTTTTTTTTTTTTTTTTTTGCTATTTTAAGCAAAAAAAAATGGCAACACTGACATTGCAATGTTTATTTTAGAATTACTAATCGAATTATTTGCTAAATATTTTTTGGCCCCTGAGGAATTTTTTTCTTAAACTAGCTTGGCAGTCAACATGTTAAAGGTGATTGGCTGTTGGGTAAACTGCATGTGCTAAAATAACTACTGGCAACCTACAGGTCTCAACACTGCCGAATTAGTGACGGTCGATCTGTACTTTACTTATTTTTTCAGTATTCATATATCACTTCATTTTCTCTTTAGTAAATATTTTATTGTACTATACATTATGTAGTAAATGCAAATACTGCCTTCCTATAGCTGAGTTTATACTAGTTTTCAAACTGAAAACTTTAATGTGAGCTTTTCCAGCTGTTTGGACATTATTTTTGCATTTAACTCTCTGCTGATATGTTTGGAAGAGCTCCCATTGCAGCATCTCCGTAGCCAGGTGGGCAGGAGCAGCAGTGCGTAGCACACGCTTCTTGATTGGACCGAGGTTCGAGCCCATGACCACCAAATATGGAGGATGTGGAAAGGTCAGGGAATGACCACCACATATCCCCCGAGCAATATGGCCTTAGTTGCTAATGCTCCTAAAAACCAAATAACAACAACAACAACAACAACAACAGCTCCCATTGCACTTTTGTATATTTACTGTGTATTTCAAAACTTCAATAAGGATCTTACGATTATTTAAATACAAGTTTTTCCAGAATAAGTTCTTTGTTTATTAATAACAATTTTAGAGCAACAGTTTTGAGTTCTAAAAGAAAATTTCTGTAAAAAATTTAATAATTTTACTAATTGTAAATTTAGTTGTTCTATCTTTATTTCTGTCAGAGTGAATTCTATATTAATTTTACTAATCTTCTGCAGACTGGAGGACAATGATGATATTAATTCTATTCTTGATATGCATACTAATATGTTATATACAAATTATGGAGAATATTACATAGCTGATCTAATACAGTCAAGAGATAAAGATGCTTGTAATTTAGTAGCAGAGGTGAGATAAATGCTTTTAATCTCAATTTTTATTGTTCATTTTTTATTGGTTATATAAAAATTAACTACAGGAACTCCCCGACTTATGTAATACTCGACTTACACAAATTCGACTTTATGTTTTTGTCAGCCGGTGCAAACTGAAAAAAAATATGGAAACGTATTTTGCATCTGTAGGTATAAATGGAGGTATTGTGAAAATATCATAATGTGAACCCAATAAAACTTTTTTTTTTTTTTTTTTTTTTTTTGTAATTTGTTCTAAGTCCTTGGAAGTCGAAAATTTTGCTATATCACTAAGCTATTTATCTCTCTAAAAGGTCATATTTATAATGGAAATTGTACTACCCTTTCATTGTTATCATCATATGTTCCCATTATAAGAATCAATCTTGAACACCTTTGTGATATTTTTCTAAAGCATGTTTCCGGAGGTCATGACCATAAAGGTGCCTTCCTAGCCAGGTGGGCAGGAGCAGCAGTGCATAGCATATGCTCCTTGATTAGACCGGGGTTCAAGCCTGTGACCACCAAATATGGAGGATGCAGAAAGGTCAGGGAATGACCACCACTTATCCCTGGAGCAATATGGCCTTAGTTGCTAATGCTCCTAAAGACCAAATAACAAACAAACGACCAGAAAACAATAAAAACAATTTGCACTTTCCAGTATATTGAGCTTTTCTGTTAGTACGTCTAATTATAAATGAGTAGTAAACTCGAATTTATTGCATTTGCGATAATACCAATATCTGCAATTGTGTGGGTTTTACATTATTATCGCAAATATGTTTCCCCCTTCCATGAAATCTTCAATTATATAAAAAACAGATTTTCAGAAATGTCTCTTCATTCCTGTTTACGTATTACCAGAGCTGCAAACCAACTAAATTTTGGACCGGTTCTGTTCAAAAATTTCAAGTGGTTTGGTTTGCGGTTTGGTTCAAAAGGCGTGTCCAGAGGTTTGGTTCCTTTTGCGGTTCGCTTCAGTCAAGTATATTGTCTGAAATAATTCGCATAGTTTCTTAATTCATTAATGATAGTAATAATATCACATTATAATAAAATATTACTATAAAATCTTAGTTTAAATAAAAGTAAATTATATTAATAATATATTTGACAAGTAATAAAATTGCATGTTATTCATTTTAAATCTGATTGAAAAAGGAGCAGAAATTACCAAAACATTAACTCTGAATATTAAACTCTTCTCGTATTCAGTACTCATAAACGTATACAAGAGAACATTTAATTTGTAAAGAAAATAATTATTCAAACAAAATTTTTAATATAATTTAATAATGTAATTAAGGCAGATATTTCCAGATAATATAAAAAATTACAGAAAATAATCACAATAAAACTTTAAGAACAGAAGAAACAAACATGAATTACAAGCAAAATATTAGTTACTCAGATAATGCATATAAGGAATTAATGTATCAAAATAATTTTACATTGAAAATGATCATGAAATCTTAAAAACAACATAGATTACATAGGTAATTTGAAATTAATTATTTAATTTTAAAAATAAAATGTCCTCCATTAACCTTGAGCCAAAACAACATCTCTTATTTGTCAAAATGATCTTTAATTTCGAAAAGCGTCTTTCTGCACTTGCTTGTGTGGCAGGAACTGCAAAGATTACTTTGGCAAGCTGATAAAGCTCTGGGTGACTAAATTCTTTTGCTTTCCAATATCCTAAGACGCGTGTTTTTGTTGTTACCCTTTTGATATCGTCAAAATTGTTCAGATGAGCCATTAAGTTGAATTTCTTTGTTTCCAATATCTGTCTCTATAACAGCTTTTCAATGTCATCCATGGTTTCACCCATTACAGTAATATATGCAATTTCATCTGAACTTTTCGTTTCAGGATTTTTTTCTGTAGATTGTAGCTGAATGCAAGCTATCATAAATGTCACATAAATGTTCTTTAGCTTTCTGTTTTTGGATATTATCTAGTAATATTTGGTACCTGGAGTCTAAATATATACAAGATAAAAAAAAGTCTCACTTTCCATCAAATTTACTTCCTGTAGTGTGAGAGAGGTTACCAAAAAAGATGACAATTGATTTTCAATTTTTCTAATTTCCATTTTACATTTCATCCATGTTTAGTAAAAATCAGTCATTGTGAGCTGCTCTGACTGCAGCACTTCACATGCTACCCTAATGGATTCCAAAACTTCTATATTTTCAATCTTTTGGCACACACTGGCTGACAAATGCAATTCCTTTATGGACACAAATAAATCAATGCAAAATTGTTTTACCTCCACAAGATGTTGTAACATATTAACAGTGGAATTCCATCTGGTTTCACAGTCTAGTATTGGTTTCCTACACTTTTCTCTTTTAATGTGTATAAGGATAGAAGGAGTTTGCAGCTTTTTCACCACTGCTCGTGCTTTAGCCAAGGGAAGTTTCAATTCATCATGTTTCAGAACATCTTTAACAGCCAACTGCAGAGAATGTGCAGCACAATGAACAGATACCATAATACCCTGAATACGTAGATCATGGAAATTTTCTTTACATACATTTGTATCACTAGAATCTATAGTCTCAGATTCTTTGATATCTTCAATATAATTATCTTCCATATCGAGTTTTCCAGATTGTTCCTGAGCAAGTAATTTGAAGGACCTAATCATATTAGCCCCATTGTCAAAGAATACACTTGTTCTAATTTAATTTCAAATTCTTTCAAGAAACTTGAAACTATTTTGCATAAATTACTGCTCGTAGCCCGATCATTCAATTCCTTCATTGCAAATGTTTTTACAACAATGAATGGCAACAGAATCAAAAAATTGTACATTTTTTCCCAAAATTGACCTCTCAAATCGAGTTGCAGTATCTATTTTCAAAGAAATTAATCTGCCCTTTAAAACAGCTGTAAGTTCTTTATGCGAATGATTAGTTCATCTACTTATCTCATCTTGAATATTTTGATGATTTATCTGAAGTTTACTACCAAGTCCCATAACAATTGGATCCAGTAATTTTCAGAATCCAGAGTCTTCAAGCAGAGAAAATGGTCTACCGTTTACAGTTACTAATTCCACGCATGCATCTTTAACTATTTTCCCAGATATTTCAACCGATACGGTTTTTCTAACACTAGATGTAACAAATTTCGTAATAGTAGGTAGCTGCGGAGACTCAATTTTTTCTTTCTTTTTTAAAACATCCTCATAATTAGCGACATGCTTTCTTTTTAAATGTCTCAGTAAGTTTTCTGAATATTTTCCCTTCAAGTCCATTTTACAAACAGTACATTTACTCTTGTCCATGTCACTATTATAATGAAATTTTTTGTTCGACAGAATGCCCTTTTCTGTTACCATTCATTGTTATCTGAGGGAGGGAAAAACAGAAATAAATATTTATTTTTAAACTGTTACAAAAATAATATTTAAGAGACATATGCTAGCAAGTTTTTGTAACAATTCAATAAAGGTGAAGTATGTGCCATATGCTCCAATCAAAAACTACCGAAGTATGTATATAAAATGAACAAAAACATTATCATTAAATTACTTAGAATATCTTTTATTTCTTAAACATTACACAGCACTTAACAGTAAATAAGAGTGCATAATCTTTGATTAGCAGCGGGGCTACATTATTGATATTTTCTGAGCTTATCTGCCACAAAAAAGTGATAAATGCATAGATTCCTTCACACCTATTTTTCTCTAAAACTGAAAATTGAATAATAATAAGTAAAAAAAATTGAATAATAATAAGTAAAAAAAATTGAATATTAAAAATTTGAATAATAACAAATAAAAAATTGAATATTAAAAATTTGAATAATAATAAATAAAAAATCGAATATTACAAAAATCAATAATAATAAATAAAAAAATTGAATATTAAAAATTTGAATAATAATAAATAAAAAAAATTGAATATTACAAAAATCAATAATAATAAATAAAAAAATTGAATATTACAAAAATCGAATAATCAATTTAAAAAAATTGAATAATGCACAAGTTTGTGCAAATGCAGCAATTCTGAAAAAAGCGAAAGATGGTATCGTTTTAGTTATATCTCATATTGTGAATACCTTCACAACGAGTTGCCATGATATTGAACCACTTCGAATAAGTAACGCTTCTCTAGTAGAGAAGACTACTGTTACTTATTCTCAGTGGGCACCACCACCCAGATGGCACCGTTTCAAGGATTGTTTTTTATATGTGTGAGATAATAACTCTACTATCCACTTGTCCCTATTAGACTTAGAAAAGCAAAAAAAGTAAAGGGAAAGAGGAATGGAAGAGGAAAAGAAACGGTATAGAATAATGAAAGGGACAGTAACTCCCTCAACTCACACCACTTAAAAAAACTCCAACTCCTCAAATAGGCAATGCTTCCCCATTAGAGAAGACTGTTGTTACCTATTCTTGGAACCTCTAGGCAGCATCAGGCTCCACTGGTGACTGTTTCAGGGCTATTTGGCCCTCCTTCAGTGGTTAGGTACCCTGGTGATGCAATGATGACAAAACAGCTAGGAAGTATAACTCCACAATATGAGAGATGCCTGATGGTGTATAAAGTGAATTAGACTGAAGCACTTTTAGGGTTTAAAAATATAGTTAAAAACGGCATCGTTTTAATTATATCTCATATTGTGAATGTGAGAAAATGAGAAAAAATTGTATATAAAATACAATAAAATATTAAAAATAATAATAAATAAAAATACTGCAAAGAAGTTTTCCATTTATGCATATAGTTATTAGAACTATATTAATATTAAGCATGCTTAGCTATACTGAAGATTCTCTGTAATTCAGTGTATGAGCTCATCATTGCGATTCAGAATATCAAAATAAAAATTCATCCTGTACAAATGAGAATTTCCAGGAGTTATTATAATTTAATTAATAAGTAAAGGTTACTATAAAATAATACATATACACTTACCGAAGACGCTTCATTTCGGAATCCTTCCTCCAAGGTGTCCATACATTTACCGAAGACGCTTCATTTCGGAATCCTTCCTCCAAGGTGTCCATACGTAACCTAATATCGCAGCCGAAGTGCACTATGCCAGAGCGGAAACAGGAATAATGAACCCTCAGAACAAAACCTCAGAAACTAAACATGCTAATCTTTTCAAAGAAGAACGCTAATGAGTGATTCTAAGTACTACGCCCTTTCACTTCTTTATCACTGATTTGATTGGTGTTCTGCTGCATCGAGAGCATCCCTTCTCATGCACCCCACTGCAGAGCTTCTATTCAAATAGCTCAGCAGGTATCCTGTGGCCCACAGTGTCCCTCCGCAACTCATTTCTTGGTGAAAGCGAGAAAACTCTTTCCCTACCCCTGAGATGGGCAGCTAACTCGATGTAGTGCTTTTCACATCTTCTTAGTAACCATTCTAGAAGCTTAGTCATGAACAATGGAAAAAGAAAGAGGAAGGAGTATATGTTTCCTACTTACTGGATTTCCCCATGAAAATTTTCCAAATTTTCATTGACCCGTAGGCCGTAGTTGATGTTTGAACCAAAAACCGAACCACTTTTCCAAAAAATGTTGTTTCGGTTCGCGGTTCAGAAAAAAAATCTGTTCACTGGTTTCGGTTTGGTTCACTTTCAGAAAAATGGGTGCAGTTCGGTTTGCAGCTCTGCATATTACAATGATGAAGGGAAAGCAACCAACGAAAAGTGCAAGTGGTGGTAGTGCCAGGAAACGAAACAAAATTGATTTAGAAATGAAGATGAAAATGATTAAGAAGTACAAAGCAGAACAACATTTGTCATCTGTTGCGTGGGAATTAGGTCTTGCTGCTTCAACAGTGAATACTATTTTAAAGGACAGTGCACGTGTAAAAGAACATGTCAAAGGACCAGTGCACTTAAGATCAACAGTGATCACAAAACAGCATTCAGGTGCTATATCGAAGATGGAAAAACTATTAATAATATGGATGGAAAATCAGATTCAGAAGCAAATGCCCCTGAGTTCAATGGCCATTCAAGCAAAAGCAAGAAGTATTTATGAAGATATTAACAATAAGTATGGTGAACCCCAACCCAAGTTCATGGCATGCAGTGGGTTGTTTAATAGGTTCAAGCATTGCGCTGGTTTCCACAACGTTAAAGTATGTGGTGAAGTTGTCAGTGCCGATTCTGCAGCTGCAGAGAAATTTTGTGATGTGTTTGAAAAAATTATTGTTGAAGATGGCTATTCAATGCAGCAAAATTTTAACATTGATGAGACTGCTCTGTATTGGAAAAAAAATGCTAGATCGAACATACGTTGCCAAAAAGATAATGGCAGGTTTCAAGGCTTCAAAAGATAGGGCCACGCTCTTGCTTGGGGTTAATGCAGTGGGAGATTACAGATTAAAACCACTGCTTGTTTACCATTCTGGAAATCCTCGTGCATTTAAGGGCATCAATAAAGCCACCCTATCCGTGCATTTCCGATCGAACTAGAGAGAGCATGGATAACAATATCTCTCTTTGAGGATTGGTTTAAATGCTGCTTCATTCTTGAGGTTGAAAAATATTGTAAAGACAATGATGGTCCTTTCAAGATTTTGCTTCTATTAGATGGATAATGCTCCTGGACATCCTACACATCTAATGATTTCAATTCGAACCTTAGAATCATATTTCTACCGCCAAACACGACTTCACTTATCCAACCTATGGATCAGGGTGTTATTTCGAATTTAAAAGCTTACTTTTTGCGTACAGCATTTGCTCAGGCATTGTCTGCAGTAGACAATGAGAAAAATTTTACGTTAAGAGACTTTTGGAAATCTTACAATATTTACCACGCCATATTAAACATTAATAAGGCCTGAGCAGAAATTACTAAAAGTTGTTTAAATGGCTCATATAAGAAAATATGCCCAAGGCACGTAAAAGGCTTCAAAGGATTTGAAAAAGCTGAATAATATGAAGAGGTTACAGATAAGATTGTAAAGGTTACAGAGCTACTTCAGTTGGAGGTTGATGTCACAGATGTGGAGGAGTTAATAGTGGAAGAAGAGAAGGAATTATCTAACGAAGAACTTATTGACTTGCAGGCAGCGATAGTGAAAGAAGAAAATGCTGATGAAGCTGAAGATGAACCATATGATGAGCCGAGATGCTTCATCACCAATTTCACGAAATGCCATTGCCATTGTTGTTGTTGTTGTTATTTGGTTTTTAGGAGCATTAGCAACTAAGGCCATATTGCTCCGGGATATGCGGTGGTCATTCCCTGAATGACCTTTCCGCATCCTCCGTATTTGGTGGTGACGGGCTCGAACCCGGGTCCAATCAAGAAGCGTGTGCTACGCACTGCTGCTGCTGCTCCTTCCCACCTGGCTACGGAGGCGCCACCCATTGCCATGGCATTTCGTGAAATTGCATTGGCAGTGGCAAAGTTTGAGAAGATGGATCCTGACAGTGAACGAGTCTTAAAAGTTAACAGAGGGGTGAATGGTAAGCTTCCTTGCTACAAAGAAATCTATGATGAAAAGAAAAAAGCCACTGTTCAGCCATCCATTAATATGTTCTTTAGTAAGATTGAGCGGCCAACCCCTTCTAAATCTTCACAGCTCTCAACCTCCGCAGCGGCGTACTTATCATGTGGTGTACTGAAGACATTGATTCTGGCAACGATGCTCGAGAGGTAAAACTTACTGATGTTATGCCTGTCTCCTCTTTTTTTTGTAATTTTATAATATTGAAATTTTTCAAATTGCACACTTTTGTAATTTTTCGTGCGCATGAGATAAAAAAAATTAATAAATACAATAAATAATTCTATTTATATGGATGTTGAACATTTCTTTTTTGATTCAATCAATTCAGCAACCATAGTTGCGAGTGCTATACAACCATTGCGGAAATTCCATGGTTTGCAATCCATACGTAAGTCGGGGAGTGGCTGTACTATGATTCACAAATGCATTTTATTTTTATTCTGTTTTATTTTATTTTTCTGAGTTAGCAATGGGAGAGAGTACAATTGAACTGATAAGTAGACTTTTGTATTTCCTAAAAATTTGTCAATGCTAAACTGAAGTTTAACTTTGACAAATGAAAAGTTACTGCATATGGGTAGAAGTAACCTTAGAGAAATGTACAAACTGTATGGTACTACACTAAGGGTGGTAGAAAATGTAAAGACCTGGGATTAATTATGCAGTCAGATATAAAGTTTTCTGAGCAGTGAAGATAGGTTTCCAGAGCAGGTCATGGGGTATTGTCAATGATATACAGGAATTTTCCTAGTAGGGAAAAGGAGGTGATTATCCCTTTACATAAGGCATTGGTCAGGCCAAGCCTAGAGTACTGCATACAGGTCTGAAGGCCTCATTTTAGGAAGGATAGCTACCAGAAAGAGTACAGAGAAGGGCAACAAGATTACTGAATGGAAACAAAGGGTTGCTCTTATGAAGTAAGGCTTAAGTTTTGCAAATTACAGTGTCTGGAGATTAGGCACCTGCGAGGTGATCTGATTGAGGTGTATAAGTTCTTGAATGGTTTGAGCAAGCTCAATGGTGATGGGATTCTTCCTCTTGCCCAGATTAATCACCTGAGGGGATATAAATTCAAATTGAGAAAAGATAGTTGTAGGATAGATGTGTGGAAGTTTGCCTTTAGCCAGCGGGTGGTTGATTGCTGGAACGAACTTCCATCTGTCATTGTAGAAGTTGATAGCTTAAATAAATTAAAGGAGGAACTGGACAAACTTTTAGAGGGATGGATGTGTGAAATTGGTCTTTTTTTTTGGCTGATGCTATATAAGCTCATTACGTTTGCTTTGTTGTATCACATGCCTCCATTACTACTAGTATTAATGGGTTTTGTTCCATTTGTTTAAAATTAGTAGTTCTGTTATTAATTGTGTTTATATGATATAATAGTTATAATTGTCTCATATTTTCTTTTGAAAATCAAAATAAACAATGAAAATCAAAGTGGAAGAGAATTTTAACCCATTAGTATTAGTAAAAGCACATGATGCAAGAAAGCAAGCTTATATAGCATTGGCCAAAAAAAGGGGGAGAAAAAATAAAAAAACCTTTTTCATTTTACCCATCCACTCGCTCCAAACATTTATCTAGTTCTGCCTTGAATCTATTTAAGTTCAGGAGCACAGGTTTTGAGAACAAGTGGAGAAATACCATCAGGACCTGGAGCTTTCTTTGCATCAAGATTCGTCAAAATCCTTCTATCCTTTTGATGGAAGACAACAGGAGGCATTCACTGGAGCGTGTTGGGAATGGTGGGAGTTGTTTTACAAAGATCATTAATACACGAGTTGGAAGAAAAATGGGATGCTAGCAGGTCATCTTTATCCTTGGCTGAAGTGACAACAGAACCATCTGGTTTTGACAGAGGTGGGAGCAGGGGCAAAAGTTGCGGCCAATTAGCTTTGGCAAGAGATGAGAATGCTCGGCTACAATTAGGGCAAGAAGCAAGTTTTCTACTCTTAGCCTGTTCAAAATCTAGTTTGGACTGATTAATAATTGCTTTACAATTGTTGCGAGCTTTGGTGTAGGCAGAAAATGAAACTGAAGAATTGGAAACAAGCCAATTGGGTTATGCAGTGTTCTTCTCTTGAACAACCTTAGCAAATTTATTGGAAAACCAAGGTTTAGAAAAAGGACGAGATTTTAAAGTGGAGTGTGGAATAAAGAATTCCATTCCTACAAGAATAATTTCACTGACACGATCTGAGGAAATGTTAACATCAGACGTTTTGAAACAGTAATGCGACCAAGGAAAAGAAGAAAAGAAATCTTGCAGGTCATCCCATTTTGCATTCTTGTAATACCAAACAATACGAGGTTGGGAATAGCCATGAGATAAAGGCTCCATTGGAGAAGAGACAATCACCAAATTTTGATCTGAGATACCTAAAGGACCACTCACTTGGACCGTGTACTTAGCATTAGCAAGGGCACATGATGCAAGAAAGCAAGCTGATATAGCATAAGCCAAAAAAAACCCCCTTATTTCACCCATCCCCTCACTCCAAATGTTTGTCAAGTTCTGCCTTGAATCTATTTAAACTATCAACTTCTACAACAACAGATGGAAGTTTGTTCCAGCAATCAATCACCCGCTGGCTAAAGGCAAACTTCCGCATATCTATCATGCAACCGTCTTTCCTCAATTTGAATTTGTGCCCTCTCAGGTGATTATTCTGAGCAAGAGGAAGATCCCATCAGCATTGAGCATGCTCAAACCATTCAAGGCTTTATACACCTCAATCAGTAGATCACCTCGCAGGTGCATAATCTCCAGACACTGTAATTTGTAAAACTTAAGCCTTCCTTCATACTTAGAAGGGTTGTTTATGAGAAAAAGATCAAGTGTGTTGGCTGTATGGTTAGGATTGTCCGGTATCCTTGTAGGTAAATGAACAATCTCTGCAAGGTCATTAGTAATTGCAAAAGCCTCAGCATCTCGACCAGCTGGGTCTGTATGACTCGAAAACAGAAGCCAGCTGGAGTTGTTAAAATTAAAATCACCAAGGAAAATTACCTCACTGTTAGGAAAATTGGACTGAAGAAAGTCAAGTTGCAAAGAGAGGAAGTCAAAGTGCTCCATGTGATTAGTAGAGTTGGGAGAACGTTAGACACAACAGATGAATTTGACACAATGAGGTAGAGAGATTTTATGCCAGAGAAGATCGAAAAGAGGAGAGTCCAAATTACCAACTCTCTGACAGGGAATATCAGAACGGACATATGCACAAGTACCACCTTTGAGGCAAAAGGAATCGCAGTGAATAATTCGGACAACAGTGATGAGCAGTTGTTGAATCAACCAATAACTGAGCTTCTGTCAGAAAAAGTACATGGGGTTTGGCAGATTGGAAGTGGAAATGGACATCGTCGAGATTAGAATTGAGACCACGTATATTTGTGAAATGAACTAGGAAGTGTTTGGCAGGTTTAGATCTTTTCACAGATAAGCTTACTCTATTAGTTTAACAATTCATGGTGTATTCAATAGTAAGAAAAAGTGGGTGGGGGAACAACATGCTATATAAAGTAATGAAATTTTTGGATATGGTGTACACATTGTAAGAATATACCCAGATCCTTGGCATAACATGGTCTCGACAATGACCGCAGCATACACACTACTTGGACTCCCTCCAGTCACTATCTGGTAGAGTAGAGGTAGCAAGGTTATACACTAGCTGATCCGGAAGCCTCCTAAAGAGTTACCGATAGGTTCAATCCAGTGTACTAACTAGCGGCTGGCCTGTGAACACCGTTTTTGAGCTGTACCATCGAAATGTAAGGAAGATTGGATGTTTCCATGACGTTCACCATAACCTCAAAAGTCATTAGTGATATTGCATGATGGAAGATGTGGGGAAGGGTTGACCAGAACTTAGCTCTGGAGACTAAACATGTATTCCATCACTTCAAGTTTCCAATAAGCAAAGTGGTGGTATTGCACTGGTTGATGAGAGTCATCTACCACCAAGTATTGCCTGGTACCACAGAGGGGTGGCATTCCTCCATGTGGTGTGGGTGCCACACCTCGATCCTTGCTTACGTTGGTTCACACCTGGGTGGTCACCCACAGTGTGCTTGCTCAGGGAGGTTATACATAGGATTACTAACAGCCCCACCATCATGAAAGTGCAAGCATAGGATTTGGCTGTCATAGACTGTCTGGACTTCACTGAAATTTGGTCCACTTGACATGAATGTTACCCGAATATCAGTTCCATCAGCGTTTTAGACTCCCAGGTAGCAAGTACAGCTTGTCTGGCATATCTGAGAGAATGTCTGTGACAACCTCAAAGACCATTAATGCACTATTTTAACTAAATAAATTAAAATGTTAATAAGAATTGATGAAAGCCACCAGTTTTTTGGGGAGTTTTATTTTAGGTGAAATTACATTCTTTTGGAGATTTTTTAATATAATTAATTTGAATTTCTGTCAGTTTTTAGTTACCAACTGATAATAAAATTTATTTTTAGATGCACTAGCAGGCTCTTAATTGATATTAGTATTGGCACCAGCAAAAAAAACAAAAAAACAAATTCACACTTCATTTGCTTATTCCTTCTAATAATTTTTCCAAACCTTCCTTAAATTTGTTCAAACTACCCATTTCTCCAAACCTATGTGGAAGTTTATTCCAACATAATTACCATCAAGCTGAATTCAAATTTCTGGATATCTATTCTGCAGCCATAATTTAATTTAAATTTCTTCTTCTGTGGGTCATTTAAGAAAGAATAAAGATGCCATCAGCATTTAGTTCCCTTAATTTTTTTCAAAGGAGGATAGGCAAGCACAGGTAGATTACAAGAAACCTTTGGCAAAGGATGCTAAGAAAAACAGAAAGGACTTCTTTACTTATATAAACTCCAGAAGGAAGGGGATGAATCAGGTTGGTCCACTTGATATCGATGGTTCGACTATTGATGATCCTGCTCACATAGCTGATAATCTGAATGAGTATTTTGCATTTAAATTCACACATGAGGAGTTATTAAAGGAGGAAAATGCCAGAAGTTTATCAAACTGTAACAGGGTGCTTAATGATTTTGTAATAACTGAGAGCAAAGTGGAGGAGAAATTGTTGAAGTTACGTATAAGAAAGGCACCTGGGGTGGATGAGATCTATCCAGTTATATTAAAGGAGGGGGGGCAAAGGAACTAAGCAAACCCTTAGCCATGATTATGAGGGCATCCTTGGAATCAGGGGAAGTCCCCACGGACTGGAGATGTGGAAATGTATCCTCAATAAACAAAGGGGAATCAAAGAGCGATACAAGTAATTACAGACCTGTTAGTTTAACTTCTGTTTTGGGGAAATAATGGCGCCACTGGTTAAAGCAGTGCTGCAGGATTACCTAGACAAGACTGCAGTAATAATTCAGACACAGCATGGGTTTGTTAAAGGAAAGTCTTGTCTGACAAATTTGATTGCATACCATACTATGTTGGGGTTACAAAGGAACTGGATGAAAAAAATAAAATAATGTTGATATCATATATTTGGATTTCAGGAAAGCGTTTGACACTGTTGTGCATGTAAGACTACTGTACAAATTGGAACAGTATAGTATTAAGGATAGGTTGCTACAATGAATTGTTGAAGTCAGTGGGAGAAGACAGAGGGTGGTAATCAATGGGGGCTGCTCTTTGTGAACTAATATAATTAGTGGAGTCCCCCAGGATTCTGTGTTAGGCCCACTGTTGTTTTGTATATTTATCAGTGATATTGATGAAGGTATATCAGGTTTACCCGCTGTATACCCGCTGGCTAAAGGCAAATTTCCGCACATCTATTCTACATCTGTCTTTTCTTAATTTGAATTTATGCCCCCTTAGGTTCATAATCTGAACAAGTGGAAGGATCCCATCAGAATTCAGCGTGCTCAACCCATTCAAGGCCTTATATACCTCAATCAGATCACCGCGCAGGTGCCTAATCTCCAGCCACTGCAATTTGCAGAACTTAAGCCTCTCTTGGTAAGAGGATCCCTTCATTCCCCTCACCAATCTTGTTGCCCTTCTCTGTATACACTCAAGTAAATCTACATCCCTCCTAAAATGAGGCCTCCAGACCTGTACGCAGTACTCAAGGCGTGGCCTGACCATTGCCTTATACAGAGGGACAATCACCTCCTTCTCCCTGCTAGCAAAATTCCTATAAATGGGCTGAGAAGTGGCAACTGAAGTTTAATATTGACAAATGCAAAGTACTGCATATGGGTAGAAGTAACCCCCAGAGAAACGTACCAACTGTGTGGTTCTACACTTACAGTGGTAGAAAATGAAAAAGATCTGGGAGTAATTGTGTAGTCATATATGAAGTTTTCTGAGCAATGCAGACATGCTGCCAGAGCAGGTCATGGGGTATTGTCAATGATATACAGTAATTTTGCTAGTAGGGAAAGAGGTCCTCTTACCAAGAAACACTTAAGTTCTGCAAATTGCAGCGGCTGGAAACTAGGCACCTGCCCGGTCATCTTATTGAGGTGTATAAAGGCTTGATGGGTTGACATGCTGAATTCTGATGGGATTCTTGCACTTCCTCAGATTACGAACCTGAGGGGGCATAAATTCAAATTAAGGAAAGATAGTTGTGGAACAGATGTGCGGAAATTTGCCTTTTGGTGGTTAATTGCTGGAACAAACTTCCATCTATGTTTCTGGAAGTTGATAGGTGAAATAAATTCAAGAAGGAACTGGACAAACTTTTAGAGGGATTGTGAAATTGTTTTTTTTTTTTTTTTTTTTTGTTGATGCTCATATGCTTGCTTTCTTGCATCACATGCCTCTATTAATACTACTACTACTACTGCTACTACTAAAGCTTTTAGACTTCAAATTTGTAAATACACAGATGTCTAAATAACTGCAATTTATCGAGCATTTGTTGGTAAGAATGTCCTTTTGTGCTTCCTAATATTGATGTACTTGTGTGCACTCTTTCCAACAAATCAATATCCTTTATAAAATCCATTTCCATCTGGTGTTGTGGAAGTAGGTATGAGATGAATAAATTAAGGAGAATCAGAATGATAATTATCAGTCTGATTCTAATTAGTAGAAGGGAGATGGAAAGATGAGGCTTCTTTTTTTTATTTGCTGATAGCTAATACTAAAATGTGGTATTCAAACCTATACTGAGTTTTCCAGATGTAGCCTAACCATTGCCTTCTGCAATGGGATAGTGACCTTTTTTTTTTTTTCCAGAAAAGTTCCTGTATATCACCGTATGAAAACCATGCTCGGTTCTAGCAGCCTCTTTGCAATGTTCAGAGAACTTCATATTACGCCATAAAATTTGCATTAACTTTATTACTTTGAGTTATCTGGGACAAAATGCCCAAATGGTATTTTGTTCCAGGATTTCTGCCACCCATTTTAGGTTTAGCATTTATCAATGTTAAACCTCAGTTGCCATTTTTCAGCCAATCTAGCTATTTTATCCAGATATTCTTGTTGTAGCATTTTCTGATTAATGTCATTAACCACTGTGCCCACCTTAGTATCAACAGTAAGCTTAGATAACAAACTTTAAATACCCATCAACATTGTTAAAAAATATTAAAAGGTAAGGGGCTCATCAAATACTGTTGTATCTAGCTCAAGCTCATCACAATTAGTCCACAAAGAGCAGTGGCAGTAGAACATTTAGATCAGTTGGGACCAAATGTGCTATGGAATTTTGAGACCCCTATTACTGCAAAATTTTGTAAATTTGCACATATATACTGCAGCTTTGGGGGTCCCTTGACACACACACACACACCTAATGTGCCTTGTGTAAATGTGTCACTGAGCAGTGGATATTTACAGTCACTCTTACCTCAGTCGTTTTTGCACCAGTAAAATCAAAACCAGTCAACCTACTAACAGTCACTCTTTGTCTATTTCCATTTAACCATTTCTTTATCAGCAGTAACTTGCCCCTAATGCCCCATTACTCCAATTTATACAACATTTTAGCATTAGCATTAGTTGAGGCGTATGATGCAAGAAAGCAAGCTTATAGAGCATCAGCCAAAAAAAAAAAAAATTGTTCACATGGAACAGTATATTAAAAGATTTATTAAAATCTAAGTATAATAATAATAATAATAATAATAATAATAATAATAATAATAAAAGACTTTACTCCTTATGGGAAGAAATCCCATAGGGAGAAAAAGTAATAATAATAATATCATTTTATTGTAGTAGTAATAGTAGTGGCATGTGATGCAAGAAAGCAGGCACCTCCGTAACCAGGTGGGCAGAAGCAGCAGTGCGTAGCACACGCTTCTTGATTAGACTGGGGTTCGAGCCTGTGACCACCAAATATGGAGGATGCGGAGAGGTCAGGGAATGATCATCGCATATCCCCGGAGCAATGTGGCCTTAGTTGCTCCTAAAAACCAAATAACAAACAAACAAACAAGAAAGCAAGCTTATGTAGCATCAGCCAAAAAAAAAAAAAAAAACCATTTCACACATCCATTCCATCTGAAAGTTTGTCCAGTTCCTCCTTGAATTTATTTAAGCTATCAACTTCCACAATGACAGATGGAAGTTTGTTCCAGCAGTCAACTACATGCTGGCTGAAGGCAAATTTATGCACATCTATTTTACAACTGTCTTTCCTCAGTTTGAATTTATGCCCCCTCAGGTTCTTAATCAGAGCAAGAGGAAGAAACCCATCAGAATTGAGCCTTTCAACCCATTCAAGGCCATATATGCCTTAAATGGGTAAATTCGCAGGTCCCTAGTCTCCAGACCCAATCTGCAGAACTTAAGCCTTTCTTGGGAAGAGGATCTCTTTGTTCCAATCACCAATCTTGTTGCCCTTCTCATTACTTGCTCAAGCAACTCTACATCATTCCTAAAATGAGGAATTGAATTCTTGATATTATTGTAATCAATAATTAACATTAGCATTAGCTGAAGCATATGATGCAAGAAAGCAAGCTTATACAGCATCAGCCAAGAAAAAAAAAAAAAAAACACCTTCCCATTTCTCCCATCTGGTCACTAACTCAAAATGTTTGCCTAGTTGAGCCTTAAATTTATTTAAGTTATCAACTTCCATAACAACAGCTGGAAGTTTGTTCCAGCAATCAACTATCCACTGGCTAAAGGCAAACTTCCGCACATCTATTCTACAACTGTCTTTCCTCAATTTGAATCTATGACCCCCCTCAGTTTCTTAATCTGAGTAAGTTGAAGAATCCCATCAACATTTGAGCCTGCTCAAACCATTTACAGCCTTATCCACCTTAATAGATCACCTTGCAGGTGCCTAGTCTCCAGATACTGCAACTTGCAGAACTTAAGCCTCTCTTGGTAAGAGCACCCCTTTGTTCCTCTCATTAGTCTTTTTTTCCTATCTCTGTACTCGTTCTAGCAACTCTACATCCTTCCTAAAATGAGGCCTCAAGACCTGTATGCAGCACTCAAGGTGTGGCCTGACCATTGCCTTATACAAAGAGATAATCACCTCCTTTGCTAGCAGGTGATAATCACCTGCTAGCAAAATTCCTATATACCATTGACAAGACTCCATGACTTGCTCTGGAAGCCCATTTGCACTGCTCAGAGAACTTCATATCTGATTGCACAATTACTCCTAGTCTTTTTCATTCTCCACTTCCATGAGTGTAATGCCACACAGTTGGTATGTTTCTCTTGGGTTACTGCTACCCATATGCAGTACTTTGCATTTGTGTGTGTTGTATTTGCATTTGTATAAATAATAAAGCTATGTATTTTTTTCATAGTGTTATTCATTTTTTTTTTCTCAGTATTGCACATTTCCACTAAATGAAGTATGTTAGTGGCAGATTTAAGCACAAGTAATGAAAATGATGCCTGGATCACTGCACTATGTAAAAATGCAGATCATATAAAGGCAACTAAATTTATATTAATAAAATTGTGCTTTCCAGTAATAAAAAATTATTAACATCACAGTGATATATTATTGTGCAGTAATACTGTGCAGGGCATATATAAATAACATAACTTAATTCTACTATTTTTCTCTAAAAGCTGAAAAAAAAAAGCCTTACATTACTAACCTGTCTAGAGATTTGTGCATGCTAAAGACACATTGTTCATTACTATATAATTGGAAAATTAAATGCACAGGGCATAATCCTTATGGGTTTTGATAATTAACTGTATAGTATCAGTGTAAATATACCATAGTTAACCCATATATTTGAACAACATATGTAGCGTAGAGGGCATCGTTTTAATTGTATCTCATAATGTGGTGGCCTTCACAACGAGATAGCTACTATTGAATTACTTCAAATAAATAACGCTTCTCTAGTAGAGAAGACTACTGTTATTTATTTTCAGCGGTACCACAACCCAGACGATCGTTTCGAAGCTGTTCAGCTTCATCATCAGTGGGCGGGCAGGTACCCAGGTAGTACAACAAGCCATCACAGTTGCGAAGTTATATCCACATTATGAGAGATGCCAAAAGGGTGTGGTGGTAATGTATTTGAAGTAATGCAAGTTATTTGAAATAACTTTTGAAGTTATTTGAAGTAATGCAATAGTAACTATCTCGTTGTGAAGGCAACCACATTATGAGATACAATTAAAACGCTACACACGTAGTTCTACATACCCTCTATGCTACATACATAGTTCAAATATATGGGTTAACTATGGTGTATTTACACCGATACTATATAGTTAATTACTATATACAGATGTGTATGCCCCATACAAATTAGCATTAGCATTAGTAGCGGCATAGGATGCAAGAAAGCAAGCTTATGTAGCATCAGCCAAAAAAAAAAAAAAAAAAAACCCGCTCCCATTTCACCACTCCATTCCTGTCCAGCTCAGCCTTAAATTTATTTAGGCTATCAACTTCCCCAACAAAGGATGGAAGTCTGTTCCACCAACTACCTGCTGGCTAAAGGCAAACTTCCACACATCTATCCTACATCTGTCTTTTCTCAATTTGAATTTATGGCCTCTCAGATGATTATTCTGAGCAAGAGGAAGAAACCCATCAGCATTGAGCATGCTCAAACCATTCAAGGCTCCATACACCTCAATCAGGTCACCTCGCAGGTGTCTAGTCTCCAGACACTGTAATCTGCAGAACTTAACCCTTTCTTCATAAGAGCAACCCTTCATTCAATTCACTAAGCTTGTTGCCCTTCTCTGTACTTGTTCCAACAGCTCTACATCCTTCTTAAAATGAGGCCTCGAGACTTATATACAGTACTCAAGGTGTGGCCTGACCATTACCTTATACAAGAGGATAATCACTTCCTTATTGCTGCTAGAAAAATTCCTGTATATCATTGACAAGACACTATGAGCTATTCTTGCAGACTGCTCAGAAAACTGCAGATCTGCCAGCACAATTACCCCCAGATCCTTTTCATTCTCTACTACTGTCAGTGTAGTACCACAAAGTTGATACGTCACTCTGGGGTTACTGCTTCCCATACGTAGTACTTTACATTTGTCAATGTTAAACTTCATTTGCCACCTCTCAGCCCATCTGCTCAACTTTTCTAGATCCTGTTGCAGCAGCATACTGTCATTACTGTCCTTAACAATCCTGCCAACCTTCGTATCATCTGCAAACTTGGACATTAAGCTTGATATACCATCATCAGTATCATTTATAAATACAGAAAACAACAATGGACCCAACACTGAACCCTGAGGGACTCCATTAATAACATTAGTCCATGATGAGCAGTGTCTATTGATTACCAATTTCTGTCTTCTCCCACTCAAACACCCTTTTATCCATAGCAACAATTTGCCTCCAATGCCACACTGCTCCAATTTGTTCAGCAGTCTTCCATGTGCAACAGTATCAAATGCTTTTCTAAGATCCAAATATATGATATCAAAGTTATTCCCTGCATCCAGTTCCTTTGTGACCACATCATAGTATCCAATAAAATTGGTCAGGCAAGACTTTCCCTTAACAAAACCATGCTGTGTCCGAGCCATAACTGAAGTTTTGTCTAAATGATCCTGCAGTGCTTCTTTAACCAGTGCCTCCGTTAATTTTCCTGGAACAGAAGTTAAACTAACAGGTCTATAATTTCTTGAGTCACCCTTTGATCCTCCTTTGTGAATTGGGGTCACATTTGCACATCTCCAGTCCATGGGTACCACCCCTGAGTCCAAAGAAGCTCTCATAATGGCTAAGGGTTTGCTTACTTCCTTTGCTGCCTCCTTTAATATAACTGGATAGATCCCATCCACCCCGGGTATCTTTTTTTATGTTTATCTTCAACAATTTCTCCTCCGTTTTCCTCTCAGTTATTACAAAATCATCTAGCTCACTGCCAGAGTTCAATTCACCTCTGGCATTCTCCTCCCTAAATAACTCCTCATGTGTGAATGTAGATGCAAAATACTCATTTAGTTTGTTAGCCACCTGAGCAGGATCATTAACAGTTGAACCATCAATATCCAGTGGACCAATCTGATTCATCTCTTTCCTTCTAGAGTTTACATAGGTAAAGAACTCTTTGCTGTTTTTCTTTGCATCCTTTGCCAAGGATTTCTCATAATCTGCCTTTTCCTGCCTGATCTCCTTTGTGACTTGGTTACAGACCAGCTTATATCTATCATAAGCTTCCATGTCACATGTTAATTTATATGTATCCCATGCATTTTTCTTCTCTGCCATATGTCTCATTAGTTCATCTGACATTCATTTAGGCCTAAACCTTGAACAATATTTCTTAGTTGGTATGTAAAGCCTAGTAGCTTCCAAGATAAATTCTTTGAATGCTTCCCATTTTGAATTTGCTGTTGATAACATCATCAGTTGGTCCCACTGTATAGAATTTAAATACTGTCTCAGACCACTGTAGTCTCCTTTACGAAAGCAAAAACCCTTCTCTTTACCCCTGATGGTAGTTACATCTTTGAATAAATCCCACTTCAGCACACTGTGATCACTGCCACCTAGTGGTTCCTTTATCTGTGGATTCTTAATTCATGAAGAATCACTATTGATAATGAGATCAAGAGTATTACTCCCTCTAGTTGCCTCCCGAAAAATTAGTATGCTCTCTGCACAGAAATTTGTCTAAATAAGCTTTGTTTTGTTATAGTTGTTGGTTTTACGGTGTATCAATGTCTCAGGCCATATGAGTATCATCTATGAAATGTCAGTGCATGTAGTGTGTACTGTATTGCTCTTTTAACTTGCTACTGCCATTAGAAATATGTTAAATTATTTTTATAGTGTCTACAGTTACTGAACAGAAGAAAATTTTCAATGAGAACTATTCATGTATGGCCATGTTCTAAACTTCAGAATGTAAAAATCACTCCATGGGATTACTTAAGTGATGACATTTCGATAAAAATAATAAAAAAATGCTTTCTTTAAAAATCTTTAACTTCTGTAGTGCATAAAATTCAAAACATTAAAAAAATATATATTTCAATAAGAAATGTCAGTAAATGCCCATACTATAAGAATTTAAAGGATGGCAACATTCATCATTTCCTATCCCACCTATGTGACCACTCATTCTAAACTTATTCTGCTAAAGTGCATTTAAGTGTAAATTCCGTATACTGATTGGCATGTACATAATCCCTTGGGAATTTATTGATTTCACGGGTGCTTTTGATATACTATGGTAAGAGAGTACAAGGGGGGTATCAAAAAGTTCGTTCCTTAGCCAGAAATAATAGTCCTGGAAAAATGAAACTTCACAGGAACTTTAATCCTTTTCTATGTACTCTCCATGTTTAGTAACATATTTCTCCCATCTATGGATCAGTTGTTTAATGCCTTGATCATAGAAGTCCGCACTTTTTGCCTGAAACACGATTCCACTTCCTCGATGACATCCTGAGACAAATCAAAGCGGCGTCCATGCAATGGTTTCCTTATTTCTTGAAACAAGAAGAAGTCTGATGGTGTTAGTTTAGGAGAATAGGGTGGGTGCTGCAGTAGTTCGAAGTTGCACTGGACAACAAAGTTGCCGAGAACATTTGCAATGAAATGAATTGTTACACGTCTGTCACTCAGCACCAGCAGCTCAACCCTTGCAACCGTCTCACTGTCTGTGGGTGTTGATGGCCTTCCTTCTCTTGGCTCGTCAAAGACACTTGTATGACTGCACTGGAACTTCCATTTCCATTTTTTACAGTGTCATAGGATGGATAATTCTGCCCATAAGTAGCTTTCATTTCTTCATAAATTTCCCAAGCTTTCTTGCCCTGCAAATGCAGGAACTTGATCGCTGCTCGATACTCCACTCTGTCAACCAATCTTCCTCAGATTCCGGGCTCCACCTCTGGTGTATGATCACCCATGGGAATGACATTTCACATGTTAGTTATTGAATATGTAGACAACCTGCATTAAAAGCTGCCTCTTCCTACTGATGTTTTATCTAGGTCAGGGTACGAAAGTTTTGATACCCCCTCGTATTACGCCAATCAGTATACTTATACTGATTAGCATACTAGGTGACGATTGAACTTTGTTCAACAGAATATGTAAGATGCTGTAATAGTTACTTTTTAATGTAATAAATTAAACTTATATCTTATCAGCATTTATTGATAATATCAGTTTCCCAGTTTTGAATTTAGTACCAATTAAAAAAAAAAACATTATTAAGCAGTTCCAGAAATCAGTTTTTCAGAGGTTGATTAATTTCAGTTTAGATTATCGTGTATATCAAATGAATATTAACTCAATAAATAAACCAAGTTTTTTATTTCATCTTTATAATCATTCTGTTAGTTGTTATTCTAAAAGAGAATAATTCATTTTGGAGTTTTTCAGTTGTTAATATTTATCTTATAAGCCATGATATAAAGAGTCAGTGATATAAATTAATGATATAAAGAGTCAAGTAATATTTATTAAATAGGTAAAATCTACCTCCATTACCTTACTCAAGGATACAAATGTCAAGAATACAAAGAGCTTACATATCCTGGATGTCATGCATGCTAGAAGGACTAACAATACAATTATAAACGTACTTAAAATATTAGATAAAATGCTAAAAACAAAATTATAATATACAGCAAAAGAAATGTACTGTACATAGTATAGTTCTTTTCTACTGTACGATATACAACAGTGCACTTAATACTCCAACTGAATACTTTGGTCCCTGTACTTCACATCATCATGAATATTGATTCATGATGATGTGAAGAAATGTATCAATATTCAGTTTATTTATTAATTTAATAATTGGGCCAGGAAACATCCTGTCTGCAAATTTTAATCTACTATATAACAGTATAAGAGAAGTGGTGCAGCAAAATGTTATTGAAAAATTTAATATATGAATTCAGGAATTAATCCTTACAGTGTTAGAAATTTGAGATTGTTAACATATGCACTTGTGATAATAGAATAGGAAAAACAAGTTTTAACATTTACTGATATTAATATTATATTATATTGCACTGAAAGCATTTTTTTTTCCTTCATAAAACTTGCAGCTGTGGACCAGAACTCAGAGCAATACAAAATTAATCACACTCTGTACTTTAGAGTTCCTTTTCAAGCCATTCTTTCCAAATGGAGAGAACTTTAAGATTTTTTTAGATGAGAATTGAAAAGTCTTTTATTATCAATAATAATTTTTTTAATAAAAATCCTAAACATGAAAGGTATTAGAACCTATAGTACTTAGTACCATGTATGGGTTGAAGATTGAGAAGATAGAGGATATTTTCTGACATTAGACTTGCACACTGATTCAGGGAATAACTGTGCTGTTCAGTACAGAGGAAAATGGGGAGGGATTCTACTTTTTTTGTAATTTAGATATAAGAATAAGTAATTTAGTTGAAGGCAAAAAATGGAGAAAGAATTTTTTACAAAAGAAAGAGCTGAGTTACTGAATTTTTATTATTCGTGGCTTTAAAGATCACATAAAACAGACCAGATTTTAAAATCATTAGCACAGCCACGAGAGGAATTTTATTAACCAAGATTGCTGGAGAATAATTGCAGAGAAAAGCAGTATTGACAGGGAGTGCCACCCCAAAGTACTCCCATTAATACAGACTTAGAGAGCACACCACCTTCCAGAGACAACAATAACTTTATTTACCAGCAAAGAAAGAATGAAGTTGATAAAATTCCCCTGAAATGCCAAAAAAAAAAAAGAATTGCAGTAGAGAGCAGAGTACATTGGGATTCACTCAAAGACAAGAAAGGTCTAAAACGACTAAATTGAATTGCTCATTTTGAATAGTGCTTCTGTAATCAGAAAGGTCTAAAACGACTAAATTGAATTGTTCATTTTGAATAGTGCTTCTGTAATCAGAAAGGAAGTTAGTTTCCAAGAGATTTTTTAACTGTAGAGATACAAATCTCTTGGAAATCCCCCCCCCCCCCTTTTCCATAGTTTATATATTTAAAATAGCAAGGAAGAATCTGTTTTGTCAGCAGTAGAAGCAATGCCCTTTGGAACAATTTAAGAATACAGGAGGAAAACAGAGATAGGTCTGAAGTGTTTTTATAACACTGAAATAATAATTTTTAGGATTTGATTGCAGTGCATAAGCCCTCCAGGAAAGGGAGAAAATTTCAGGTTAATACACCAATTGAAGATGGAGGTAAAGGAACTAAGAATGCAGCAAATCAAAAATTCCAGTACAAAATTTGGAATTAAATCCAAGCCAACTGTGTTCATTAAAGGTAGCTTCTTAATTTCATCACTGGAAAAGGAAATGCTGAAGCTGGGTGCCAGCAAATATCAGTTTTCTGGTCATTCAGTAGAAACTACAATTCCTACATTCAGAAATAAAGCCATTCCTCAAGCTCATTCAGAAGGGCTCTTGAACTACCATGGACAGGGAGAACAATCTTCCTAAAGAAATACATTATTATTTTATTTTATTTATTTTTCTAACCAGATAAGTCCTCGCCAAGTTGCACTTTAGCTGATTATCTGGGGAAGGATTTTTGATTTCTTTCTAAACATTTTTGTTTCTTTTTAAAGACAAGGGTAAGTTCATCATCCCACCACAATTTGGACATATTACAGTGAACACCGCTAGGTCAGAAGAAAGTTTCCACTTTGTAGAGGTCTTTGTAGCCAGTTTCAATAATTTGGAAAAATGAAATTCCCTGTAACTTGTTGCTTACTCAGAGTTTTTTATTATCATGTACATATGTATTTTAATTAATTAAGTTTTAATAAACACATAATTAACTTCCAGTAAAAATGAATATAAATGGCTTTGTTTAAAGTATCTCACTTTATTTTGGTTAATTAGATCACTTTCTAGTTTCAGTTTATATTGATTATTTTTTTAATGTAATGAGATGTATCTTCTCTCCACTTTTAATGGGTCAAAAAATCCCTCCCTTTTTTAAATCTCTGCATTCAGCCCTGCTGAAATCTTCAATCATATAAAAAATATAAATAAATTTTCAGAATCGTCTCTTCATTCCAGTTTAATTATTACAATGATGAAGGGAAAGTGACCAATGGAAAGTGTAAGTGGTGGCAGTGCTAGAAACAAAACAAAATTGATTTAGAAATGAAGATGAAAACGATTAAGAAATACGAAGCAGGACAACGTTTGGCATCTATTGCACAGAATTAGGTCTCGCTGCTTCAAAAGTGAATACTATTTTAAAGAGCAGTGTGCATATAAAAGAAAATGTTAAAGGATCAACGCATTTAAGAACAACAGTGATCACAAAACAGTACTCAAGTGCGATATCGAAGATAGAAAAGCTATTAATAATATGGATGGAAAATCAGATCCAGAAACAAGTGCCCCGGAGTCTAATGGCCATTCAAGCAAAAGAAGAAGTATTTCTGAAGATATTAAGGATAATTGGAAAGGATAAATTAAGGATAAATGGAAATATTGTGCAAGGCTCAAGGGGTAGAATTTTTTTCAGCCTGGTCTGTACTTGTTAACAGGAGAGACTGCTTCTACAGGGATGGGATACACTTAAATAGAAAGGGTGCAAGAATGTTTGCTGATGCTATCGAGGCAGTGTTAGGTGGGTCGGAAAACTGCTAGATTGGGGGGATACAAGGACTAATAGATTAACAGTAGTCACTGGCAGAGGTGAAAGTGATTCTTGCACTGCTTCTAATGGAATGAGCCGCATCCTGGAAAATAAGATGCTTGATATTTCAGAGACTGCTGGGAGCCATTGTGGTACAAGTAAACACATGGGTTGTGTTTGGGTAGCTAAGAATAGAAACAGCTGGAGGTATACTTGCGTGTACACCAATACTAGGAGTTTAGTAAACAAATTTGATGAATTTGAGGTATTGCTCAAAACATCAAAGGCAGATAATGTGGGGATTTCAGAGATGTGGTGTCACACAGATATAAGGGATGCAGAACTGCAATTTGAGGAGTACAACGTCTACAGAAAGGATAGACAGGATAGGAAGGGGGGAGGGGTTATGCTATTAGTTAAGAAATACATAAAATCCAAGGAAGTGAAGCCAGTCGACATTGCTGGACAGTGTAGTGTCGAGTCAGTTTGGTGTGACATAAGCATTGGGAGATCAAAATTGAGAGTAGGAGTGTGCTATAGGCCTAATGACTCTGATGAGTATAATAAGAAACTGTACAGGGAAATAGAGTGGGCCAGAAAATCAGAGAGTCTTATAATGGGGGATTTTAATTTCCCAGATATTGACTGGAATTTGGGGGCTGGTCACTCACACACTAGCAAGGCTTTTGTGGATTTATTGGATGATTGTTTTCGGCATCAGCATGTTCGGGAGGCAACTAGAGGGAGTAATACTCTTGATTTGATTATCAGTAGTGATTCTTCATGCATTAAGAATCTGCAGATAAATGAACCACTAGGTGGCAGTGATCACAGTGTGCTGAAGTGGGATATACTCAAAGAGGTAACTACCATTAGGGGTAAAGGGAAGGGTTATTGCTTTCGTAAAGGCGACTACGATGAACTGAGACAGTATTTAAATTCTATACAGTGGGACCAACTGATGATGTTACCAACAGCAAATTCAAAATGGGAAGCATTCAAAGAACTTATCTTGGAAGCTACTAGGCTTTACATACCAGCTAAGAAATATTGTTCAAGGTTTGGGCCTAAATGGATGTCAGATGAACTAATGAGACATATGGCAGAGAAGAAAAATGCATGGGATATATATAAATTAACACGTGACACAGAAGCCTATGATAGATACAAGTTGATCTGTAACCAAGTAACAAAGGAGGTTAGGCAGGCGAAGGCAGATTACGAGAAATCTTTGGCAAGGGATGCAAATAAAAACAGCAAAGAGTTCTTTACTTATGTAAACTCTAGAAGGAAGGGGATGAATCAGATTGGTCCACTTCATATCGATGGGTCAACTGTTGATGATCCTGCTCAGGTAGCTAACAAACTGAATGAATATTTTGCATCGACATTCACACATGAGGAGTTATTCAGCAAGGGGAATGCCAGAGGTGTATTCAACTCTGGCAGTAAGCTAGAGAATCTTGTAATAACTGAGAGTAAAGTGGAGGAGAAATTGTTGAAGATAAATACAAGAAAGGCACCTTGGGTGGATGGGATCTATCCAGTTTATATTAAAGGAGGCAGCAAAGGAAGTAAGCAAACCCTTAGCCATAATTATGAGAGCTTCTTTTAACTCAGGGGTGGTACCCATGGACTGGAGATGTGCAAATGTGACCCCAATTCACAAAGGAGGATCAAAGGGTGACACAAGTAATTATAGACCTGCTAGTTTAACTTCTGTTCCTGGAAAATTAATGGAGGCACTGGTTAAACAAGCACTGCAGGATCATCTGGACAAGACTTCAGTTATAGCTCAGACACAGCATGGTTTTGTTAAGGGGAAGTCTTGCCTGACCAATTTGATTGGATACTATGATGCAGCCAGAAAAGAACTGGATGCAGGGAATAACTTTGATATTATATACTTGGATCTTAGAAAGGCTTTTGATACTGTTGCACATGGAAGACTTCTGCACAAATTGGAGCAGTGTGGCATTGGAGGCAAATTGCTGCTATGGATAAAGGGGTGGTTGAGGTGAAGAAGACAGAGAGTGGTAATCAATGGACACTGTTCATCGTGGACTAATGTTATTAGTGGAGTCCCTCAGGGTTCAGTATTGGGTCCTTTATTGTTCTCTGTATTTATAAATGATATTGATGATGGTATATCAAGATTAATGTCCAAGTTTGCAGATGATACGAAGGTTTGCAGGGTTGTCAAGGACACTACTGACACTATGCTACTGCTACAGGATCTGGAAAGGTTGAGCAGATGGGCTGAGAGGTGGCAAATGAAGTTTAACATTGACAAATGTAAAGTACTACATATAGGAAACAGCAACCCCAGAGTAACGTATGAACTCTGTGGTACTACACTGACAGTGGTAGAGAATGAAAGGGACCTGGGGGTGGTTGTGCAGGCAGATATGAAGTTTTCTGAGCAGTGCAGACGGGCTGCAAGAGTAGCTCATGGTGTATTGTCGATGATATATAGGAATTTTTCTAGCAGGGGTAATGAGGTGATTATTCCCTTGTATAAACAATGGTCAGGCCACACCTAGAATACTGTATACAGGTCTGGAAGCCTCATTTCAAGAAGGATGTAGAGATGCTGGAACGAGTACGGAGAAGGGCAACAAGATTAGTGAATGGAACAAAGGGGTGCTCTTACAAAGAAAGGCTTAAGTTTTGCAAATTACAGTGTCTGGAAACTAGGCACCAGCGAGGTGATCTGATAGAGGTGTATAAAGGCTTGAACGTTTTGAGCATGCTCAATGCTAATGGGATTCTTCCTCTTTCTCAGAATAATCACCTGAGAGGGCATAAATTCAAATTGAGAAAAGACAGATGTAGGATAGACGTGAGGAAATTTGCCTTTAGCTAGCGTGTAGTTGGTTGGTGGAATAGCCTTCCATCCCTTGTCGTGGATGTTGATAGCCTAAATAAGTTTAAGGCTCGGCTGGACAGGTACAAATTTTGTATTTCGAATGAACAGAGTGGTGAAGTGGAAGTGGTTATTTTTTATTTATTTATTTATTTTTTTTTTTTTTTTTTTTTGGCTGATGCTGCATAAGCTTGCTTTCTTGCATCAAATGCCTCTACTAATGCTAATAATTACGGCAAACCCCAAACCAAGTTCGTGGCAAGCAGCAGATGGTGTAATAGGTTCAAGCATCATGCTGGTTTCCACAACATTAAAGTAAAATTTTTGTAATTGCACACTTGTAATTTTGTACACTTTTGAAATTTTTCCTGCACATGAAATAAAAAAATTGAATAAATAATTCTATTTTCATGTTCATCAAAATTTCTTTTTTGCTTCAATCAAATTCAGTGCGCATAGTTGCGAGTGCTGCATAAGCCTTTAGGAAAATTGCGACTTATGTAAAATTCAACTTACGTAGCATTCCACGGAACACAACCCTTACATAAGCCGGGGAGTGGCTGTGTAGGAACGCCACATAGTAAGAAGATCAGTAGAATATTTGACCAATAACTTAACTATATTAAGAAATCTCAAAAAGGATGCAATATCGCCACATTATTAGTAGCATTAGTGGGGCATATAATGCAAGAAAACATGCTTATACAGCGTCAGCCCAAAAAAAAAAAAAACTTCCCTTACACCTATCCATTCCCTCCAGTAGCAGATGATGCTGCCAAGCATCCATCCAGCACAGCCCCAATGAATTTTCTGGTTTCGTTCAGTGATTACAAAATGCATATACGAAATATATGTAAGGAACGATGGAAACTTCAGTGGAAACGCATATACATAACAAACTCTTTGAAATTAAACCTGTACTGCAATTATGGGCCTCCAATTTCCACACAAACAGACAAGAAGAGGTAGTCCTGGCCAGAGTCCGAATAGGCCACACTCGTTTGACCCATCTATTTCTGTTATCAGTTAACAGTGTTTGCATTGCCACAGGCCACTCACAATAAAACACATTCTCCTGGAATGCACCTTGTATAACAACTGTCGTCTAATTTCATTCACTTCTCTCTCAAACTTACAGGAATTGTCACTTAGCCATATCATAGGTGAAAATTCAAACTTTACAGAATTTTTCTTCTCTCTGAAACGAATAGGATTATATAACCGTTTCTAACTGCTTCCATACAAGCCAATAAAACTAGTATTAAATACTATGATAGGTGCAATATGGCCTAAGTAGCCTTTGCACCAGAAAAATCTAAAAACAACAACAACAACCCTTCAGTAGTTTGCCTAGTTCTTCCTTGAAATTTTTTTAAGCTATCAACTTCCACAACCACAAATTGAAGTTTGCTCCAGCAATCAGGCAATCACTGGTTAAGGAAACTTACATACATCTCTTCTGCAATCATCCTTCCCCAATTTGAATTTATGTCCCGTCATGTGCATAGTCTGAGCAAGACGAAGAATCCAACCGGCATTGAGCTTGCTTAATCCATTCTAAGTATAAAAAAAAAATCAATGAGATCACCTTGCAGGTGCCTAGTGGCTGGACACTTCCGTTTGCAGGGCCTTTCTTGTTAAGAGCATCCTTTTGTTACCCTCACTAATCTTGTTGCCTTTCTCTGTACTTCTCCAGCAACTCTACATACTTCCTAAAATCAGGCTTCCAGACCTGTATGCAGTACTCAAGATGTGGCCTGACCATTGCCTTATACAGTAGTAGTATTAATGGAGGCATGTGATGCAAGAACGCATGTGGCATCAGCCAAAAAAAAAAACAATTTCATACATCCGTTCCGTCTAAAAGTTTGTCCAGTCCCTCCTTGAATTTATTTAAGCTATCAATTTCCACAATGACAGATGGAAGTTTGTTCTATCAATTAACCTGCTGGCTAAAGACAAATTTCCTCACATCTATTCTACAACTGTCTTTCCTCAATTTGAATTTATGCTCCCTCAGGTTCATAATCTGAGCAAGTGGAAAAATCCCATCAGAATTCACCGTGCTCAACCCGTTCAAGGCTGTATACACCTCCATCAGAACACTTCACAGGTGCCTAGTCTCCAGCCAGCCACTGCAATTTGCAGAACTTAAGCCTTTCTTGGTAAGAGGACCCCTTCGTTCCCCTCGCCAGTCTTGTTGCTCTTCTCTGTACACACTCAAGCAACTCTACATCCTTCCTGAAATGAGGCCTCCAGACCTGTATTCAGTACTCAAGACGTGGCCTGACCATTGCCTTATACAAAGAGATAATTATCTCCTTTTCTCAGCTAGCAAAATTTCTGTATATCATTGACAATACCCCATGACCTGCTCTGGCAGCCTGTCTGCATTGCTCAGAAAACTTCATATCTGACTGCACAATTAATCCCAGATCTTTTTCATTTTTTACCACCATAAGTGTAGTACCACACAGTTATTACATTTCTCTGGAGTTACTTCTACCCATATGCATTACTTTGCATTATTATTATTATCATCAGCCATTTGATGCAAGGAAGCCTGAGGCTTATGCTGCACAAGCAAAAAAATAAAAAAAAAATTTCAGAGTTACTCTGAGAGAGAGAGGAATCACCAAGAAAAAGAAGAATAATGATTTTTTTCAATGTTAAACCTTTAGTTGCCACTTCTCAGCCCATCTGCCCAAATTTTCTAGATCCTGTTGCATTAGCACACTGCCATTACTGTCAATAGCGACCCTCCCAACCTTTGTATCATCTGCAAACTTTGACATTAAGCCTGATATACCTTTATACCTTCATCAATATCATTGTGAAGGTATATCAGGATATCGTGTCCTTATCACTGCTAGCAAAATTACTGTATGTCATTTACCAAACCCTGTGAGCTGTCCTGGTATGCCACCAGGACATGCCGTCTGCACTGCCAAGAAAACTTCATCTGTTGGCACAGTTACTCCAGGTCTTTTTTATTTTTCACTATCCTGAGCGGAGTAGCACATAGTTGGTACATTACTCTGGTTTTACTGCTACCCATATGCAGTACTTTGCATTTATCAATGTTAAACTTGAATTGCCTTTTCTCTTTATATTTACTTGTTGCCAGTTTTGGAGGGGTATTGATTATGGTAGTTTAGTAATATGCTCCTAGTGGCATGCAACACACATTCAACGTGATATTCGACATGATCCATTGCAGAAAAAGTTTGGCTACCTACTATTCGTTATTGCTTAGCATATTCAAGTGAGGACTTCACATCTCATGGTATTATTAGTTCTCTATTTCCAAAATAAAAAAAAAACTTCTAGAAAACTACATAGAGAATTACCATGTAGTTCTTCCTTACCTTCAGTATATTAGAAACCATCTAATCTTTCCATTCTTATCATTGAGATATATATATATATATATATATGTGCAACAACAAGCAAATAAATAAGTCTGAATTACTCGCATTAGTAATCATTTGTTTGACCATATCCATGATTTTTGAAATCGGTAATCCCTTGTATAAACTAGTGGAGCAAGAGAGAGAAATATCTTTTTAGTAACTTATGTTTCTGTGTTTCATGCAATATCATAGTTTTAATTTTTTATAAATTTGCGGTCCTGATGAAATGGGTACAAGGCAGAAGAGGCTTTTATACACTGTTGGCCTCATTCTGAAGGCATTAAGTTATGCCAAAGAACACGAAAACTGGCTGACTGAGAGACATTTAGTCCTCCAACCAAGAAATTTAAATTCCAGATACTGTGAATTTGTATTTCAGATATATACAATAAAATAATTTTTTCCAAAATTCGCCTTCTAAAATCTGGGTGCCTAGCAAATATGGTATTTCTTAAAATTACTTAATTGAAAATTAGAGTCTACACAAATTTTCAAATTCATTTCAAAACAAGAATCTTCTGTCTACTCAACCAGCACATGGTACTAGAGTATTATGGATTCAAATAAACTTTCATGCTTTGGGATACTATAAATAAATTATGATTCACTTTGTTTTAGTGTGCTATAGTATATTGAAAGTGACATTTAAATGATTTTTGTTTATTTAGGATCATGTGGAAAATTCTTTTATATTTATTTTGTAGAAATTCCTTTTTGGAAATTTTTTTTTTTATTTTTGCTTGGCCATTTTCTAAATTTTATTTTAGGCTGAAAATGAAGTTGTTGGCTTTATGCATATCTCCACAAATGTGAATGTTGAAATGTTAAACCAGTGCTTTGAATTAGAACCATTTTATGGACTTAGAAAAGTTCATCCACAGGATGATGTCCCATATGGTGAGTTGTTTGGTGAATTATTTTTAGATAGCTGATAACTGTAGGTAAGTTATAATTAGGATTTCCTTTTCATGCATATATTTATATGTGTATATGGGTGTACACACACACAGTAGACCCCCCAAGTACGCTAGGTTTCTGGAGAATTTTGAGTGCACAATGTAGGCAAAACTTGCAAGTTGGTATTGAATTTGAAAGTGTCTGAAATTCTGCCCAGACACAATAGGAGGGTGTATGTGTCGTGAGCCTTGTCAATCAATTCGGCCCTGGACAGAATGTGCAAGGTGAAATGGTAAAATTTTTCACAGTGTGGTCTGTGCTTGTTAACAGGAAAGGCTGTTTTTGCAGGCCTGGAATACACTTGAATAGAAGGAGTGCAAGAATATTTGCTGATACTATCAAGGCAGTGATAGGTGGGTCAGAAAACTGCTAGTTTGAGGGGTACACTGACTAATAGTTTAACTAGAAATGCAGGAAAAGGTGAAAGTGATTTTTGCATTGCTACTCTTGGTTCATGCAGCAGCCTGGAAAGCAAGGTGTGTAGGATTTCAGGCCCTGCTGTGGGTCATCATGGAACAAAATAAATACATGGGCTGTGTAACGGTAACTAAGAGTAAGAACATGTGCATGTATACTTGCATGTACACCAATGCTAGGAGCATTGTAAATAATTTTGATGAATTTGAAGTACTGATTAAGTCATTGAATGCAGACATTGTAGGAATAGTGGAGACGTGGTATTGCTCAGACATAAGTGATGCTGAATTTGAATATGGGGAAGTACAATGAATACAGGACAGAAGAGGTGGAGGGATTATGCTCCTAGTTAAGAAGAATATTAAATCTAAGGCAGTGCATCCAGTTGACTTGGGTGATGAGTGCAATGTTGAGTCAGTTTGGTTTGTTTTGATATAAGCGCTGTGAAAACAAAATTGAGAGTGGAGTGTGTTGTAGGCCTACTGACTGTGATGAGTATATCAAACAGCTATACAGGGAAATAATGGGCCTGCAAATCAGAATGTCTCATAATGGGGATTTTTAACTTCCCAGACGTTGACTGGAATTTGTGGGTTGATCACTCACACACACACTAGCAAGACTTGTGGATTTCGTCAATGATTGTTTTCTACAGAAGCATGTTAGAGAGGCAACAAGAGGAAGCAGTACTCTCGATCTGAATACCTGCGGTGATTCTTCATACATTAAAAATCTGCTGGTAAAAACCCACTGGGTGGAATTTAATTAAAGACATAACTACTGTTAAGGATAAGGTAAAAGGCTTTTGCTTTTGAAAGGATGACTACAGAGGTCTCAGACAGTTTTTAAATTGTGTGCAATGGAACCAACTGATAATGTTACCAAGAGCAAATTCTAAATGGGAAGTATTCAGGGAAGTCAAAGATGCTATTAGGCTTTTCATACCAACAAAGAAATACTGTTCAAAATTTAGGCCTAAATGGATATCAGATGAACTATTGAGACACGTGGCAGAGAAGAAAAGTGCATTGGATGTACATAAATTATCAGGTGATACAGAAGCCTATGAGAGATATAAATTAGTCTGTAATCAAGTCACAAAAGGGTTAGACAAGCTAAGGCAGGTTATGAAAAGTCCCTGGCAAAGAATGCAAAGAAAAACAGCAAATTCTATGCTTATATTAACATTATAAAGGAGTTGAATCACATTTTGGCCACTTGATGTCTAACAGTTGTGGGCTAACTGTTGATGACCCTGATCAAGTTGTGTTAGAGATCTGCCCGAGCCTGGCCCTCGGGCCAGGTAACATGAATGGTTCTGTCTCAGCTCGGGTACAAATAATCATAATGAATTGTTATTTCAAACATTTTCGACTTTTTTGGGCTATTTCTTACATATATATATTTTTTGTATTTTAATTCTTAAAGTTTGTTTAGAAAAATTGCGTGTTATTTGCCTGTGACATTTTTAATTGACCAATAAGGTGCACTTCACTAACGTCTCAAAAATTCACCAAAATTTGTACTCTTTCATGGAAATGACCTGCCAACAGTGCAAGCTCCAAAAGAAATTTATTTGTTTTGGAATTATATTAAATATGATAAATTGAAAATTTATTGCATTTTCTTTTTTTTTATAATTAATATTGATAATTATTTTGGATAATTATTACTGTTATATAATTATTAATATTGAATTTTAAATCTGAAAGTTTATTTTTTTATTATGAAACTTTAGAAACTAATACTAGATTTTATTTATATAAAAAGTTTCATTCAGGCTGGGATAGAAATCTGTTCAGGTGGGTCGGATATGGCTAATGAATTCTAAAAACAAATTTGGGCTCTGGTCAGGTTGGACAGTCTAGACTGCGCGGGCAGGGTAAAAATAACAAATTATTTACGCCCATGCAGACCTCTAGGTTGTGGGCAAACTGAATAGGTATTTTGCACCTACATTCACACATGAGGAATTTTTTAGGGAAGGGGATGTCAGAAGTTTATCAAACTGTAATGAGGAGCTAAATAACTTAGCATTTTAACATTAGTAGAGGAATATGATGCAAGAAAGCAAGCTTATACAGCATCAGCCAAAAAAAAAAAAAAAAAAAAAATTGTTATAAACTTTGTGATAACTGAAAGAAAGTGGAGGAGAAATTGTTGAGGACGGACATGAAAAAGGCCCACAGGGCAGATGGAATCTATCCAATTATATTAAGGGAGGCAACAAAGGAGGTAAGCAAACCCTTAGTCATAATTGTGAGAGCATCCTTGGATTTAGGGGAGGTCCCTATGGACTGGAGATATGTGAATATATCCCCAATTCATAAAGGGGGATCAAAAGGCAACATGAGTAATTACAGACCTGTTATAATGGAATCACTGGTTAAAGAAGTAATTCAGGACCATTTTGTACAGGCATGCAATTATACTGCAATCGCAGCATGGATTTGTCAAGGGGCAGTCTTGTCTAACCAATCCGATAGATTACTATGATGCAGTGACCACAAACAGCACTGCTCTTCGTGGACTAATGTTATTTGTGGAGTTCCCCAGGGTTTGGTGCTAGGTCCATTGTTGTTTTCAATATTTATCAATTATATCGATGAAGGTATATCAGGCTTAAATGTCTAAGTTTGCATATGATATGAAGGTTGACATTCTGGTTAAAGACTGTCATCAGGGTGAGCTACTGCTTCAAGATCTAGCAAAATCGGGTCGATGGGCTGAGAAATGGCAGTTGAAGTTTAATATTGACAAATGAAAGGTACTGCACAAGGATAGCAGTAACTCCAGAGTAACTTATCAACTGTGTAGCAATACACCAAGGGTAGTGGAGAATGAAAAAGACTTGGGGATAATTGTGCAGTCAGACATGAAATTCTCTGAGCAGTACAGGCATGCTGGTTGCCAGGACAGCTCAGGGGGGTTTTGTCAATGATATACAGAGACTTTGCTAGCGTGGATAAGGAGATGATTATCCCTTTGTATAAGGCAATGGTTAGGCCACATCTTGAGTATGTATGCAGATCTGAATGCCGTTAGGAAGCTGTAGATCTGCTGGAATGGGTGCAGAGAAGGGCAGCCAGATTGGTGAAGGTTACAAATGGGGGCTCTAACCTAGAAAAGCTTCAGTTCTGCAGATTGCAGTGTCTTGAGACTAGGCACCTGCAGAGAGAACTGATTGAGGTGTTTAAAGTTTCAAATGGATTGAGTAAGCTGAATGTTAATTGTGTTCTTCCACTTGCTGAGACTACACTCATGAGGTGGCATTATTCAAGTTGAAGGATACATGTGTAGAAGTTTGCCTTCAGTCAGTGGATGGGTTGAATGAATTCAAGGGAGAACTAGACAATTCTTGAAAGGGATGAATGGGTGAAATGTGGTTTTTTTTTGGTTGATGATATATAAGCTTGCTTTCTTGCATCATTTGCCATTACTACTACTTCTATTAAGAAATAATTGAAAATAGGGGTTTAGGTTCCATGATCTTTTTCAAACTTCTATGCAAGTTTTTTTTATAAGTTCTAATTTTTCAAATACTTGATAATAAACTAACCTAGACAAAAAATAAAAAAAACTTATGTAATATTTAGATACTAATCAGAATGCATTGCCGATGGATGTCAGTGCTCTTCACAGCATTCATTCCAGCTGGTCTCCATCCTTCCTAAAATGATGCCTCAAGATCTGTATGCAATACTTCAGATGTGGCCTAACCATTACCTTCTACTATGAGATAATCACCTCCTTATACACAATTACTGTATATCACTGAGCCTGTCTACATTACTCAGGGAACTTCATATTCCTTCCCCCCCCCCCCAGGTCTTTTTCATTGTCCACTGCCTGCCATTTTTCAGCCCATCTGCATAATTTTTTTTATATTTTGTTCTGTAGCTTACCCCGACTACTGTCATTTAGCCTAATATACTTTTATCAGTATCATTAATAAATGTAGAAACCAACAATGGGTCCAGCACTGAACCCTGGGGGTGGGGGGAACTCCACAAATAACATTAGTCAGTGAAGCCTGTTATTAGCCACTCTGTCATCCCTTGCTCAACATTTCCTTTATCCAGAGCAGTAACTTGCCCGTAATGCCACACTGCTCCAATTTGTACAGCAGTCTTTTATGTGCAACAGTATCAAAAGCTTTCTTGAAATCCAAGTATATCATATCAAAATTACATGTTCGATCCAGTTCCTTTATTATTGCATCATAGTATCCAATCAGATTGGATAGACAAGATTGTCCCTTAACAAATTCATGCAGTGATTGCAGTCTATTGGAATTCCTGTCTAGATAGTCCTGTATTATTTCTTTTACCAGAGAATCCATTATTTTTCCTGGAACAGAAGTTAAGCTAACAGGTCTGTAATTACTCAGGTCACCTTTTGATCCTCTTTTGTGAATTGGGGATACATTCATGCATCTCCAGTCTGTAGGGACCTCCTGTGAATCCAAAGATGCTCTTTTTTATGGCTTCCATCCTTCAAGCTATGTGTCCTGCCCAAGCCCATTTTAGTTCTTTAGTTTTGATAAGAATGTCCTTTACTTGAGTTTGCTGCCTAATCCATGTGTTTCTCTTCTTATCTAACAGTCTGATTCCCAATATAATTCGTTCCATTCTTCGCTGTGTAGTTCTCAGCTTCTCTTCCATTCTTTTTGTGAGTGTCCAAGTTTCACTTCCATAAGTCATGGTGGGGAGTATACATTGGTTCATTATTTTACGTTTCAGACAAACTGGGATATTGCTCTTCAGTATGTGACTATATTTCCTGAATGCTATCCATCCAAAATTTATTCTTCTCTTGACTTCCAGCCATTTATCATTAATACAGCTAATAACTTGTCCTAGATAAGTATATGACTCCACCTTTTCAATTACTGCTCCTTCAATCATTATTTCTCTTTCTGTGGCATACTTGTTCATCATTACTTTTGTTTTAGCCATATTCATCTTTAGTCCAAAATTCTTACTAACTGTGCATAACTAATTAAGATTTTCCTCTAATTCTTTGGGATCATGGCTTATGACCACAATGTCATCTGCAAATCGTAAATAGTTTAGGTACTCTCCGTTCACATTGACTCCTTTCTGCGACCAGTCTAATCTGAAAGCTTCCTCAAGGGCAGCAGTAAACACCTTCGGAGATATTGTGTCTCCTTGTCGAACTCCTTTCTCAATTTTAAATTTCCTACTGTCTTTGCTTAGTCTAATAAAGGAGGTAGAACTCTCATATATTTTCTTCAAAATCATAATATGCAGGGTATCTATGCCTTGTCTTTCTGGTGCCCGAAACATTGTGTTATGCTGTATGGAGTCAAATGCCTTTTCATAATCCACAAATGCCAGGCATAATGATGTTTTTTATTCATTTGCTTTCTCCATTAGCTGTGATATTACGTGAAGGTGATCCATAGTTGAGAATCCTGTCAGCTTGCTCTTTCGGTTGATTCTCGTTAAGTACTCTTTCTAATCTGTTTGTAATGACCCTTGTGAACAACTTGTAGATGTGGGATAACAAGCTAATTGGTCTATAATTTCCAACTTCTGATTTATCTCCTTTCTTATGCAGCAAAACTATGATTGCATTATTCCACTGCTTAGGTGTCACACCTTTTCTAATGCACTTTGTGAAGAGCCTTGCCAGTTTTTGTGTTATGTCTCTTCCTCCCAATTTTAACAACTCTACAGTAACTTCATCTTCCCCAGGGGCTTTCTGATTCTTCATTTTCTTCAATGCATGTTCTACCTCATCAGGAAGAATATTGGGTATGTCGTATGTGTTGCTACTTTGCAATCCATCTTCCCCACTGCTGGCATCATTCCCTCGCTCCTTGTATAATTCTCTATAGTAGTCTTCTGCTATTTGAATTACGCCTTCTCTGCTGTTTATAAGTACACCATCACTATTCCTCAGTTTCAATATCATTTGTCTTTCTGTATTACTGTTCATGGCTGCTGATTTAAATCTTTTGTTTTCCCTTAATGCTTGTTCTACTTTTCTTGTGTTAAATCTTCTTATGTACTCTCTGAGTCTCTTTCTAATGGCTTTGCATAACTCAATATACTCAATTTTCTCCCTGTCAGTATTTTCCTTGATCTTCATTTGTCGTCTTCGATTCATCATGACAAGTGTTTCTTGACTAATTTTTTTCTTCTTTGGATTTCTTTTTCCCTATAGGTTTCTTGGGCTTTATCACTTCCAGAAAGTTGTAATATTCCTCGTCAATATCTTGGTCCTGAGCAATCTGCAGAAGCTCAAATTTGTTTTTTAAGTTCCAGTACATACTGCTTTTTCTCCTCCTCAGTTATCTCAAAGACCTTTGTATTATTTACTCGAGTCAGTTTTTTCCTTTCCTACATTTATATCAAGTATACATCTTACCATTCTGTGATCACTTCCAACATTTACCTTATTCAGGATGGTAACATCATTCACAATATATCTTCTGTTAGTGAGGATGAAGTCGATTTCATTATTTGTTAATCCATTTGGACTCTTCCATGTCCACTTTCTGTTCACCCTTTTCTTGAAAAAAGTGTTCATTACTGACAGTCCTTGAGATTCTGCAAATTCCACAAGTCTTTCACCTCTTTTATTTCTTTCACCAATTCCAAAATTTCCTATAGTTCCTCTTTCTGCGCTGTTTTGCCTTTTTCCAATCTTAGGATTGAAGTCCCTCATAATAATAGTGTAGTGGGTTTTCTGCTCATCTAGAAAACTCTCAATTTTGGTGTATATTTCTTAAACCTCTTCATCATAATGGCTCGATGTTGGTGCATAAATCATTATAACCTTTAGGTTGTACCTCTTAGAAAATCTTGAGTATTAGACTTGACACCCTTGGTGATGTACTGTTGAATTCCAAAATGTTGTTTTTAAAATCTTTATGGACAGAAACCCAACTCCACCTTCACTCCTTTCACTGTTTCCATTGGTATACAGCAGATTTCCACTTGATAAACTTATAAGTGATTCATATCTTCTTCTTGTTTCAGCCAAACCGATGATATTCCAATTTACATTTTCTAATTCCTTTTCCAGCTCTAATATCCTGTCTTCACTGATGAGTGATCTTACATTATAACAGGCCAAGTTCAGTTTCCGTGCATGGTAGCCTGGTCGTACCCAGAGATTCTTAGCACCCTCTGCTTCCACTCTGATCCTCTCGCTGCCGTAAGACAGGGAGTGAAAGCTGCTAGGGACTGAGAGCCATTTCTTTTGTCGTGCTGTCATATGCTGGAGGGTTTGGTCTTTTCCTCTTCACACTGACCAAGTGTCTTGAAGAGAAGCACTCTACACATTCGTTGCCACCTAAGTGACATAACAGGGCTTACCATCGAGTAGGTGTGCATGAGTGGATTTTAGGGAGGCAGGCCAACCGGACTTCTCCTAAATCTTCTGTATTAGAGAGATATTGGATCCATCAGTGTTTTAGGCTGAGTGTCTGATAATACACAGGATACCTGTTCCCCTCTAAGCCCCTTACATCTATGAGAAATAGATTCCCATTTTATGAGTGCACACTCAGAACGAATTAACTCGTTCTGAGTTAATTCGTTCTGTTAATATATAATCCTAGCATTAGTGCACAAACATATATATATATATATGAACCTGTTGTGTCTTTTAGTAACCATAACACAACCGATGTGTATTCTTTTCCTGTGAGGAATCCCAGTGGTCTTTGAAATCCCTCTCAAGACTTGTTTTTCAGTCTTCTGCATGTGCCAATAGTAGTAGTGCAAAAATAAGTTTCACCTCCTGCTTTTTGGCTGCTGTTAAACTGTTAATTCTGTGTATCCCCCCACCAAACTAGCAATTTCCCAACCCACCTAATATTGCCTCAGTTTTTTTTTTTTTGTTCTCACCTTTTCCCATTATATATGGGGTCAGCGTTTTTTATTGTTTTGGCATGACATTTTTATGGCTAGATGCCCTTCGTGATGCCAACCCTCACCCTTTATCCATGCTGGGGATATGCAGTGGTCATTCCCTGACCTTCCACATCCTCAATATAGCATCAGAAAATATTCTTGCATCCCTTTTATATAAGATCTGTAAAAACAGCTTCTCTTATCTCCTTCCCTTAGACAGACTACCCCTTATGTCTTGCACAGTCTGTCCTGGACTGAATTGATTGACAGGACTCTCATCACTTACTGCTTACTATCGTAACTGCAAAATTCCAGATATTTTCAAATTTAATCCCAACTCATGGTTTTTTCTCAGCATTGCCCTATATGTCTTAAGTAAACCCTTAGATCACCTATTTTTAATATCACTGGAAGTCAACATGTATCACCTTTTGTGCCCTGAAAAGATAACTGCTCTACATCATTAACTTATGCCACTTCAGATATACCCTGGTCTTATTCTGCCTATCCTTTTTGCACAATATATTTTCCATTTTTCTGACAGTAGAGTCACTGACAATGGCTACCTCCTGTGAGACCAGCAATTTCTGCCACTGGGATTGTCACTGTATTGTTTGACACATTAAGGCAGGCATCTCAGAACTTGATGGGGCCCCCATTTTAATTCCTTCAAAGACATAAACCCTATTCTTCAAGCTCTCATAGTAACTGTTAAACATTGAAGTTGCACTTAATGTCCTAACACTTTTTGCAACAAAAACACGCTAAGGCTGTATCGCATACCTCTACGGATAACTTCCCAAACATGCAACAAGCAGTATACATTATATAGATCCTGATTCATGGGAAACCCTCCCATATCCCAACCCAAATACAGAGTTGAACTGACATTCCAGTTGCTGCTTCATATTAGACAGACATACATACCCCAATCCAAAACATTCATGCTACTTGATCTCTTTGCTTTGCTGCTCCAAAGGTAGGTAGGTTGAATGGTAAATAATCAAAACTTGTGCTGCTTCAGAATGACTTTGATTGGTTACAGATATGGTCTGAAAGGCACTGAAGTTTACTCATACAAATGTGGTATTTGGAGAAAAGGAATTCATTAGTGACTTACAGACTAAAGGGCAAGGAATTAATATCCTTTGCAGTGCATTATTATTTTCACTGTCTTTCCCATGTAGTCCGGACTCTATAATCTGAAAAATTTATACCTTGAAATGTTGATATTCAAAATATATTTACTTTTTTGTATTTATTTGCATAATCTAATATATAATATATAAAATGTGTGTGTGTGTGTGTGTGTGTGTGTGTGTGTGTGTGTGTGTGTGTGTGTGTGTGTGTGTGTGTGTGTGTGTGTGTGTGTGTGGTATAATACTAAACCTATTTCTTTTCTAACACTTCTGCAAATACATACTGCTAGTACTTTTTCTTATTTGTATTCTCATCTTTCATCACAAAATGAGGACAGACATTCAACTTGTGAGCTCAATAGGCTTTTTCTAGAAAGAATGTTCTTATTTCACACATCTCCTACAGAACAAGCCATTACTTTCAAAACTGCTTGCAACAGAGGTCTATCAGAGGAGATAGGTCTGTCACTTTCATCAAGATATCCTTTGAGATCTCAACTGTTCACAGTTGAGATCTCCACTAACCAGTTGATTAGACCGGGGTTCGAGCCCATGACCACCAAATATGGAGGATGCGGAAAGGTCAGGGAATGACCACCGCATATCCCCGGAGCAATATGGCCTTAGTTGCTAATGCTCTTGAAAACCAAATAAAAAACAAACAAACAAACATCCACTAACCAGAAAAACAACTTTATCCATAGTTATGGATGAAGTTGTTTTTTTGGATGAATAACTAGCACAGTAATGGTGATTATTACTCTATCTACAGTAGTACCCATGTTTCTTGTATATTCACAAATAGTGACAGGCTTTTCTCCCCCTACTTTTCCCGTTGCTACTTCATTTTCAGTATTATAGAAAAAAGAAAGCAAAAGTATGGTTCTTTTTTTTTTTCTTTGTGTGTTTTATTCTCTTTTTAAAAACCAACAATCCTGTACTTTTCAGTTTTCTTGTTAATCTTGTTAATGATAATACCTTCATGTTTCCCATAACAGTGCCTATTAGATGCTTATTAGTTCATGAAATTCTTTTGCTAGTTGGATACTTGTGGTAAAATAAGTTAGTGAATAAATGAAATCCATTGCCCTCAAGATTTTGAGGCAGTGTTTGGATGAGATGAAGCATAACTTTCACCTTGGCTTATTTTTCACCTAAGTGATAAATACTTATTGATAACTGGCTTAATATCACTGAAATGATAGTTAAGCAGGTCTTATCAAGCTGTTAGTAGCTAAATTCCCAAAATGTTGTACAGTAGCACTGATACCTAACCTCTTTTTGAGTAAGCTAAAATAAATACAGCAAGGCCTCTTTGTTAACTTTCAGTTTTCATTTGCATTAGATGAGACTGCTGTTGGTTTTAACAGCAGTTTCATCTAATGCAGTATTCCATCCTAGAACAAAATATTCATGGAATTTCAGATAACTGAAAATATTTTTTACTTTAAAACCCTTACTTTGAATTCCTTTTGTTTTCTATTTTGTTTACTGTTTGTTAGAATGTTCTGATTCAGAACCTTTTAATATATGGTAAATATTCAGCAGTTTCTTAATTCAAGTGAAGAATTAATCTTAATTCAAGTGAAGAATTAATCTTAATTCAAGTGAAGAATTAGACATGGCATCAACATCTTTTACAAGATGTTGATGCCATGTCTAATTCTTCACTTCTTATGCAGAGCACAAGATATTTGCAACTTCTAAAACGAATAAAAACAATTCCTGCCTGCTGTTAAAAGTTGAATATAAACATTAATATAATTTTTTCAGCTCTTTTTATATGAAGTATAACTACATGGCAGCACAATAAGTATGCCAGCACAGCAGATAAACAAATTTCACAATTAGCAACACTGATGGCTGTGGCTGTCACAACATCCGATGAGAAGTAAAATTTTATGAGGTTGCAGTAACTGCAACATCAGGCCATAAAGGGTTAAATGTGGTCCCCAGATGAGAAAGATTAAGGGGTTATGATGCAAGTGGACTTGGGGGTTTTCTTTGTATTATAAGCAGGCACCTCATGAAGACTGAGAGTTCATTATTAATGGTCCTTAGGATCTTTGCTAGTAGAGAAAAGGGATGTTTTTAGTCCTATTCCTAAAACAATGGTAAGACTACATTTCACATAAATTAAAAAAGGTGTCCAAGGAAGGGTAACTAGGTTGGTTAGGAGCATTACAATTTCTTCCTATGATGAGCATTTTAGGAGATGTAAACTGTAGAGGCTGGAGACTAGATATCTTTGGGATAACCTGATCAAGGTTTTTAAGGTAATAGGACAACATGACTGCAAACATACAAGTGCATTCAATCTATATATTTATTATTATTTTTTTTTTGTTGAGCCATTTACAAAGGTTTCAATACATAAATTATAACAAGAAACAATTATTTCTTAAATGCTATGTGAATTAGTTGTCTAAATAAAAAAATCCCTACTTAATGTAGTGTTAGCATAGTCTATCCTTAAATTTTCATCATAAATTACAATAGATTTTAAATTGAGTAACACTCATTATATATCATACTTTTGTTTGTTTCTTTTTATTGAATTATTGCATTATTAAATTGAATAACAATCATTATATATCATACTTTTGTTTGTTTGTTTTTATTGAATTATTGAAGAAGTACTCTTATGTTGTATATGGATATTTTCATTTAAGATAATTCTATTTTTTTCATTGTATAAGCACCTGGAAAACCAGTACTGCAGGCAGACAAAAGGTAATGTAGTATATATATATTTCTTTATTTGATAATTAATTTAAATAATAGTTTACTGTAGTTAAATAATTTTCCATTCCTTGTCTAACAGAAAGTTATATAAATCAATAACTTTGTTATTTGATACTAGGTACAACCAAAGCCAGAAGCAGTTACAAGTAATTTTTGATTTTCTTCTGCTTTGTAACATTAATATTAGAAAGTAAATAAAAAATTATGTTTAGTTAACATACATAATTATGTATGCAAAATCAAAGCAGAAAGGTCATGTAAGGAAGTACTAGACATCACTGTGGGGAAATTATGTATAATGGGAAATAAGTCATATAAAATTAAGTTGATTACATCTCTAGTATACTTTAGATCACTACAAAATAAGTAAAGGTTTAGGTTGTTTACAGGTCCATCAGAAGGAATGGGAAAATTTTTATTTGGCAAGAGGATGAGTGCAAGTTTTTGCCTTGCATTCCATGGTGAAAAATGCCAAGCAACTAAATTTGAGATTGATCGCAAGAGATTTACAACCTGAAATCATTTTTGAAAATATGCTAACCCATTAAAATTAGTTAGTAATGAAAGTTTGAGAAACTGGAGATTTTTTTAGTAATTGTAGGTTGAGATTTTTTTTGAAAACCCCAAACACGAGAGGTATTCAAACCTAGAGTACTTAGTACACGTGCTTGGGTTGGAGGTTGAGAAGATATTTGTTAACATTAGACTACCCTCTTCTGAATGGAATCTAGAAGCCTGAGAGAGGTTTTGGGGCCACCGCCCCAGATATGGAACAATATTCCATGGTAGGGCAGATTTGCAATTTGTATAGAGTGAACAGCTGCTTGGAAGAAAAGTAACACCAAGAACGAAAGAGAAAACCAAGTTTTTTAAGATGCAGAGGAAGCAATATTTGTAATAAGCTTGTGCCAAGAGAGATGAGAAGTCAGGGTAATCCCCAAAAGAGATATATCATTTTGCCTAGAAATCGGAGTGTCACCAAAGATAAGCATAGGAGCAGAAGAATCCTTTTTGCAAGACATAAGACAAGACTGAGTTTTTAGAAGGATTGAAATCAACTTAAGTTGTCTTTGCCCCACTGGAAAATCACCAGGAAATCAGCATTTAAGGAATTGTAGTGGATATACGAGAAGTTAAAGCTGATTGACCGGGGCAAAGTTTCTCAAAATGGAAAGTGGAAATGCCAATGTGCTATCATCGGCAAACTGTGGTTAGGATTTCCAGTCAATGGAAGAAGGTCATTAATATACAAGAGGAATAGAGTGGGGGAAAGAACTGAATCTTGGGGGACACCAGCATTAGTGGAGAAGTTAGAAGACAGAGAGCCATCTACCATCACCTCAGTGAGAAATCAGAGAGAAAACTCTCTCTGAATAAAATGGAAGCTTGTTTTGAAGACCTTTATGCCAAACACGATCGAAAGCCTTTTTAATGTCAAGAGCAATGGCTTGTGTTTCACCGAAGTTTTCCGTTAAATTTGTCCAGAAATGGGTAACATAAGTCCGAATATCACAAGTGGATCGACACTGACGGAATCCATACTGGAGATTCTTCATCAGATGGAAGGTTTCTAGGTAGTTTAAGAGTTGGCAGTTAATTGATTTCTCCATTACTTTAGAAAGAGTAGAAGTAATTGCAATAGGACAATAATTGGAATGGGGAGGGATTTGTCACCCTTTTTTAGGAACTGGCTGGATATGAGCAAATTTCCAAGCAGAAGGAAAAACACATTTGGAATAAGAAAGTGAAAAAAGGTGGCAAAGAACAGGAGTAAGTTCAGGAGCACAGGCTTTGAGAACAAGTGGAGAAATACCATCAGGACCTGCAACTTTCTTTGCATCAACATTCATCAAAATCCTTCTGACATCCTTTTGACGGAAGACCACAGGAGGCAATGAATGGAGTGTGTTGGGAATGGTGGGAGGCGTTTTACCAAGATCATTAATACATGAGTTGGAAGAAATATGGAATGCTAGCAGGTCAGCTTTATCCTTGGCTGAAGAACCATCTGGTTTGGACCAGAGGTGGGAGCAGAGGTCGAGCAAAAGTTGTGGCCAATAGACCAAAATGCTTGTCTAATTAGGGCAAGAAGCAAGTTTTCTACTCTTAGTCTGTTCAAAATATAGTTTGGACTGATTAATAATTGCTTTACAATTGTTGCGAGCTTTGGTGTAGGCAGAAAATGAACTGAAGAATTGGAAACAAGCTAATTACAATATGCAACATTCTTCTCTTGAACAGCCTTAGCACATTTATGGAAAACCAAGGTTTAGATAAAGGACTAGATTTTAAAGTGGAGTGTGGAATAAGGATTCCATTCCTACAAGAATAATTTCACTGACAAGATCTGAGCAAACGTTAACATCAGAAGTTTTGAAACAGTAATCCAACCAAGGAAAAGAAGAAAAGAAGTCTTGTAGGTCATCCCATTTTGCATTCTTGTAATGCTAAACAATATGAGGTTGGGAATAGCCATGAGATAAAGGCCCCATTGGAGAAGAGACAATCACCAAGTTGTGATCTGAGGTGCCTAAAGGACCACTCACTTCGACCGTGTACTTAGAAGGGTTGTTTGTGAGAAAAAGAGAAGCATGTTGGCTGTATGATTAGGATTGTCCAGTATTCTTGTAGGTAAATGAACAATTTGTGCAAGGTCATTAGTAATTGCAAAAGCCTCAGCATCTCAACCAGCTAGGTCGGTGTGACTAGAAAACAGAAGCCAGCTGGAGTGTGAACATTAAAATCACCAAGGAAAATTACCTCACTGTTAGGAAAGTTGGACTGGAGAAAGTCAAGTTGGAAAGAAAGGAAGTGAAAGAGCTCCAAGTGATTAGTGGAGTTGTAAGAACGGTAGAGACAACAGATGAAGTTGACCACAATGAGGTATAGAGATTTTAAGCCAGAGAAGATCGAAAAGAGAAGATTCCAAATTACCAAGTCTCTGACAGGGAATATCGGAACGGACATATGCACCAAGTATCACCTCTGAGGCGAAAGGAATCATATAGGGAATAATTTGGGCAACTGAGATGAGCAGTGTTTGAATCAACCGATAACTGAGATTCTGTCAGTAAGAGTACATGAGTTTGGTAGACTGCAAGTGGAAATGGACGTCGTTAAGATTAGAATTGAGACCACGTATATTTGTGGAATGAACTAGGAAGTGTTTGGGAGGTTTAGATCTTTTCGCAGATAAGCTTACTCTGCCAAGTTGACAATTCATGGTATATTCAATAGTAAGAAAAAGTGGGGGGGGGACATGCTGTATGGAGTAATGAAATTTTTGGATATGGCATACACATGGTAAGAATATACCCAGATCTTTGACATAACGTGGTCTCAACAATGTCCCCCCTCATACACACTACTCGGATTCCCTCCAGTCACTATATGGCAGAGTAGAGGTAGCTGTTGTTGTTATTTGGTTTTTAGGAGCATTAGCAACTAAGGCCATATTGCTCCGAGAATATGCGGTGGTCATTTCCTGACCTTTCCGCATCCCCCGTATTTGGTGGTGACGGGCTCGAACCCCGGTCTAATCAAGAAGCGCGTGCTACGCACTGCTGCTCCTTCCCACCTGGCTATGGAGGCGCCTGTAGAGGTAGCAAGATTATGCACTAGCTGATCAGGAAGCCTCTTAAAGAGTTACCAATAGGTTCGGTCCGGTGTACTAACTAGCGGCTAGCCTGCGAACACCATTTTAGAGCTGTACCCTCGAAATGTAAGGAAGATTGGATCTCACCATGATGTTCATCATAACCTCAAAAGTCATCAGTCATACTGCATGATGGAAGAGGTGGGAAAGGGTTGACCGGAATTTAACTCTGGAGACTAAACATGGGTTCCATCACTTCAAGCCGCCAATAAGCAAAGTGGTGGTATTGCACCGGTTGATAAGAGTCATCTACCCCCTAGTATTGCCTGGTAACACAGAGAGGCGGCATTCCTCCATGTGGTGTGGGTGCCACACCTTGACCCCTGCTTACATTGGTTCACACCTGGGTGGTCACCCACAGTGCGCTTGTGCATGGAGGTTATACCCAGGATTATTAACAATCCCACCATCGTGAAGGTGTAAGCAACTGGATACTGGAGAATTTGCATATTTAAACTGCTATAATAAGTCTGCCTAGTTTTGAAATTGGTCCACTAAAGACAGATTGCGCTACCAACACAAGACCTCTTAAAATGAAATTAGCTACTAAAGAACACACTTCTGCTTCATATAGTGGAGAAACTTTAATTAATACACTTTTTTTTTTTTTTTTTAATAATAATATGGTGGACATTTCAATCAAATCTGCTTAATCCTACACAACATAGAATGAAATTAGCAGTCAATGAACACATTGCTCTTCATACAGCATAGTGGAGAACCTCTAATTAATATACTCTTTTAATCTGTAACTAATCACAGGAAAATTTGAAAAAAAATTTGAAAAAAAAATTTGAAAATGTGATAATTAACAGATAATTCTGTAAATTTCTGTGGATAATTCAAAGAAAACATTTTCAGAAACAGCTATTAAGAATTTCAGCTGTGTGTGGACGGAATTGATGAAGCACAAATTTTTTGAAATATTGTCAGGTTTGAAAGGATTCCACGTGACTGATTCCAGGTTAAAATTATATAGTTGGACACCTGAACAAGTTCTGCCTTAGGAAAAACACTGTGTCTTCATGTGATTACTCTATCAGTGAAAAAAAAAAAAAATTTTGAGTCCACAATTATTGAAGGATTCATTCAGAGGTATAATAGTTTATATGTTATGAAAAGAAAAATCAAAATGTCTGCTTTTCTTTATAATGGATAAGTATGCTGACATAGACAGATTAATGATGAAGCCAAACTGTTGATAATAACAGGCAAACACTGAAAGTGAAGAATCAGTAATGTTGTTATCTCTGGCATTTCTTTTTTTTTTTTTTTTCTAATGAAAACTCCAAACACGAAAGGTATTAGAACCTATAGTACTTAGTACAGTGTGGGTTGAAGGATGAGAAACTGAAAGAAGATACATTGTGACCTTAGACTTGAATTTATATTAATTTTCAAGAAATATGTGTGAATGGAGGTTGTTCCAGAAAACAGGTTGAAGGAATAATGAGGAAGAAGAAGAAGAAGAAGAAGAAGAAGAAGAAGAAGAAGAAGAAGAAGAAAAGTTGATTCTGAGTTGAAGTTGGACGGTAAAAGGATGCTGACTAGTTGTGGCACATGTTCAGACCGGTTTGAAAAAGTGAGGGGAAATTATAGAAACCAATTCAGCAGAACAGTTTCCATGGAATTATCTATAGAAAAAGCATGCTGCAGAAGCAGGATGTCTATGAAACAGATAGTGAAAAGAATGTAAGAGACAGGTTATTAATTAAACTAACTTCTCTCTTTTGAATGCAGTCTAGAGGCCTGAGAGAGGTTATGGGAGCACCATCTCAGATGTGGGAACAATATTCCCTGTTAGGACAGATTTTAGATTTATACCGAGCGAGTGGCTGTTTTGAAAAAAAGTAACACTGAGAGCAAAGGAGAAAAACTCAGTTTTTTAGGTGCAGAGGAAGCAAATTTCTGATGTGTTTATGCCAAGAGAGATTAGAAGTCAGGGTAAACTCTAACAGAGATATGCAATCTTGTCTAAAAATCTGATTGCTGTCAAAGATAAGAAGAGGAGCAGAAGAATCTTCTTGCGAGACAAAAGACAGGCAAAACTGTGGAAAGGATTACCAGTCAATTGAAGAAGATCATCAATATGCAAAAGGAAAAGAATGGAAAAAAACTGAACCTTGGAGAACACCTGCATTAGTGGGGAAGTTGGAAGACAGAGCCATCTACCATCATCTGCAGTGAGCAATCAGAGAGAAACTGACAATTTAAGGCACTATATGGCATCTGTGACTGGGCAGATTGCTAAGGGATGGTGAATACATTTGAATTATGGAATATTTTTAAAGCAAAAATCACTGAAGCCATGAACACATATACATACCTTTAAGAAAATATTGCAAAAGGAGGATGCTGACATGGATGATTGTAGAGCTGGCTGGTTAAATAGAGCAGAAAAAGATATCGTGGGACAGTTATACAGCAATGAAAAGTACTGAAGCCTATAACAAGTACAAGTTGATCTGTAATAGTACCACAAATAACTACAGGGAGGCTGAGGCTGTGTATGAGCAAGCATTGACTAAGAGAGGAAAGAATGGGGAAAAGGTCTGGAGCACTCTACCTCCTCGTGGTGTGGGCTGTGTAGGTGATGCCTGGCTAAAGTGAGGGGAAATTATAGAAACTTTTCCTCACTGAGCCCTCATGGGTAGCATGGTTGGTAGGATCGCTGTCCTCACCACACTGGGTGAAAAAGACCTGAGTTCGAATCCTGTCGATAATGTGAGGAATTTTTATGGGTCTTTTCACATGGCTGAGTTTAGTCGGTCTCAGGCAGTGGTAGCTTGATTTTTCCTCCCAGAAACAGAAAATCGACCTCAGAAACTGAATTTACAGGCAATATGCACAGAGCAACATGGCCTTAGTCGGCGATGCTCCTAAAACCCAATAACAACAACGTGTACGTGAATACAAGGGAAAAAAAGCTAATCAGATTCGACATGTATTCGACCCAGTACACAGGTGTGGGAAAGCATTAGACAACCCAGCTGATTAGCATTAGTAGAGGCATATGATGCAAGAAAGCAAGTTTATGCAGCATCAGCCAAAAAAAAAAAAAAAAAAAAAAACCTCTTCCCATTTCACCCATCCCATCACTCGAAATATTTGTCTAGTTTAGCCTTAACTTTATTTAAGCTATCAACTGCCACAACAACAAATGGAAGTTTGTTCCAGCAATCAACTACCTACTGGCTAAAGGCAAATTTGTGCCCATCTATTCGACAACTGTCTTTCCTCAATTTCATTTTATGCCTCCCCAGGTTTGTAGTCTGAGCAAAAGGAAGAATCCCATCAGAACTGAGCCTGCTTAATCCATTTAAGGCCTTATACACCTCAATCAGATCACTTCGCAGATGCCTAGTCTCCAGATGATGCAATTTGCAGTTCTTAAGCCTTTCTTTGTAAGAGCACCCCATTTTTCCCCTTACCATTATTGTAGCCCTTCTCTGTACCCATTCTAGCAACTCTACATCCTTCCTAAATTGAGGCCTCCGGACCTGTACACATTACTGAAGGTGTGGCCTGACCATTGCCTTATACAAGCGGATAATCACCTCCTTATCCCTGCTAGCAAAATTCCCATGGCCTACTCTGACAGTCTGCCTGCACTGCTCAGAAACTTCATATTTGACTGCACAATTACCCCCAGGCAATGTTCCCTTTAGCTGCAAAATGTGCGGCCATGCAGTAACTGAAATGCTACCTTGCCCTGCTAAATTCTTGCTGCACAGCTGAAATTTTCTTTTAAAAATGCTGCTGGAAGCACTGTCAACATTTGTAAGGAATACATACAAACTGGACAATAATAGTAGAGAAGCTGTGGAAGGTGCACCCTGTGCCAAAAATTCTAATTTTTATTAAAAATTGTTAGAACTATCTAGGTGGTAGATGACTCTCATCAACCAGTGCAATACCACCACTTTGCTTATTAGAGGCTTGAAGTGGTGGAACCCATGTTTAGTCTCCAGAGCTAAGTTTTAGTCAAACCTTCCTCATCTCTTCCATCGTGCAGTGGTGCCTCTGTAGCCAGGAGGTTCAGGAGCAGCAGTGCATAGCACACGCTGCTTCTTGATTAGACCGGGTTTTCGAGCCCATGACCACCAAATACAGAGGATGCGGAAAGATCAGGAAATTGCCACCGCATATCCCCGGAGCAATATGGCCTTAGTTGCTAATGCTCCTAAAAACCAGATGGTTGTTATTTGGTGGTCATTCTCTCCAATCCTCTTCTAGTCTCTTGTTAACTGGAGAGACTAGAAGCAGTCTCTCCAGTTAGCAAGCACAGATCAGGCTGAGAAAAATTCTACCCCTTGAGCCTTGCACAATTTCTCCAGGGCCAAATTGATCGACAAGGCTCTCATTATATACTCCTTCCTATCGTGTCTGAGCAGAATTCCAGGCACTTCCCTCCTATCGTGTCTGAGCAGAATTCCAGACACTTCCAAATTCAACCCTAACTCACAGCTTTTTTTCAGCATTGACTTGTACTTGTTAAGTAATTCCACTGGACTCCTACTCTTAATATCATTAGTGCCAACGTGTACAACAATATCATCCATTGTGCCCTTAAAAGATGATATCTGCTTTACAATGTCATCAACCTTTTCCCCTGGCAGACATACCCTGGTCCTGTTCCATCTATTCTTTTTGTACAATATGTTCCCCGTTTTCCTGACAGTAGTCACCTACAACAACTAGTTCCTTTGGGACCAGTGCTTTCTGCCTTGGGGGTTGCCGCTGTGTTGCCTTATGTTCAAGTGCAAGCTCTGGCATTGATGTGGACAGCTGAGAGCTTGATGGGCCCTCAATTTAAATCCTTCGAGGGCATCTACCCTGTCCTTCAAGCTCTCATATAAGCCCATAACAGTGCTGAGTTGGAACCTGATTTCCTCACACTCCTTACATCGTGCACACACACACACACACACACACACACACACACACACACACACACACACACACACACACACACACACACACACACACACACACACACACACACACACACAAGACCCTTGGCAATATCATGTCTCGTTCATGATTGCTCCACAAGCATCAAACAAGCAGTGCATTTAATAGACTGGAGGACAACTGTCTTCCCCCCCCCCTCAGTTCTCCTCTGAGTCACAGCACTTCCATTAGTTTGAGACTTTTGCTTTGCTGCTCTGGTCTGAGTCCTGATTTCTATTCAAGTTCAATAAAATTCCAACACAAAATATAACCCTAAACTTATATTCCAATGAAGTTATAACACTATATATATGTTTTTCGGTATTGAATATTATCTCCGAGTTACATTATATGACTTTCTTATCCCCAGCAAACTTATATGTATTAATTTATGATGTTACATTTGTAAAAACTAGGTCGCTATATTTATTTAGTTAAAATTCACTTCCTAATTCATTTCACAAATATACGTGGTCTCAATTCTAATCTCAACGATGTCCATTTCCACTTGCAGTCTGCCAAACCCCATGTACTTTTTCTGACAGAATCTCAGTTTTCGGTTGATTCAACTACTGCTCATCTCAGCTGCTCAAATTATTCGCTGTATGATTCCATTTGCCTCAAAGGTGGTATTTGTGCATATGTCCGTTCTGATATTCCCTGTCAGAGAGTTGGTAATTTGGAATCTCCTCTTTTCGATCTTCTCTGGCTTAAAATCTCTCTACCTCATTGTGTCAAATTCATCTGTTATCTCTACCGGAGCTCTTCAACTTCCTTTCTTTGCAACTTGACTTTCTCCAGTTTAACTTTCCTAACGGTGAGGTAATTTTCCTTGGTGATTTTAATGTTCACAACTACAGCTGGCTTCCATTTTCTAGTCACACCGAACCAGCTAGTCGAGATGTTGAGGCTTTTGAAATTACTAATGACCTTGCACAGTTCGTTCATTTACCTACAAGAATACCGAACAATCCTAACCATACAGCCAACGTGCTTGATGTTTTTCTCACAAATAACTCTTCTAAGTAAATTGTCGAAGCGAGTGATCCTCATGCACCTCAGATCACAACTGATGATTGTCTCTTCTCCAATGGAACCTTTATCTCATGGCTGTTTCTAACCTCGTGTTGTTTGGCATTACAAGAATGCAAAATGGGATGACCTGCTAGATTTCTTTTCTTCTTTTTCTTGGTCAGACTACTGGGATACATATAAATTAATGGGTGCCATGGAAGCCTATGATAGATATAAGCTGGTCTGTAACCAAGTCACAAAGGAGATTAGGCAGACAAAGGCAGATTGTGAGAACTCTTTGGCAGAGGATGCAAAGAAAAACAGCAAAGAGTTCTTTACCTATGTAAACTCTTGAAGGAAAGGGATGAATCTAGGGCTTACAGTATCGGGATCCCGGTCAGTTTTTTCCGGTATTGATACAGAAAGTACCGGTTTTTCGGTACTAATTTTAAAAAAATAATTGTTTATAATTTAATCACATAAAGGTTATAAAATCAGCTTTATGTGATTATGACGTTGTTATCTCTACTAGCAAATGTTCGATAAATCATCGATAGGACACCATGCAACATTGCAACCTGTCCACAATTCTCGGACAACTTCATGTCTGACTGTATCGTAACTCCCATTCCTCCACTACTGACTTTAGTTCAACTCCACCAAGTGTATAAGTTATTTTGAGGTTGCTGTTCCCCAGGTGTAAGATCTTGCATTTTGCTGAATTAGAGCATAGCTGCCACTTTTCTGACCATCCCGGAAGTCTATCTAGGTCACTCTGAAGAAGCTCTGCTTGGCTGTGATCATTAACTACTCTACTGATCTTTACATCATCTGCAAGTTTAGACTTCATGCCCTCCATCCCTTCATAGATGTCATTTAAGATAATCAAAAACAACAGTGGTCCCAATACTGATCCTTGGTGAAACCCACTACTTACATTAACCCAATCTGAGGAATAACCATTTATCACAACCCTCTGCCTGGTGCCCTCAAGCCATCGTGCTATCCATCTAAGGATTTTGCCCATGATTTCAGCCTGCTCCAACTTGTAAAGTAACTACTCATGTGGGACTGAGTCAAATGCTTTCCTGAAATCCAAATAAAAATGTCGAAATTATTCCCTAAACCTCATGAGTGACCTGTCAAAATGGCTAGCCAGATTTGTTAAACATGATTTTCCCTTTACAAAGCCATGCTGTGTATCCTACAGAATTCCATTTCCATCTAAATGATCCTGAATTCCACCCTTGATCATTGCCTCCATGATTTTCCCTACTACTGAAGTTAGACTGGCCAGTCGGTAATTTCCTGTTACACTCCTAGAACCGTCTTTATGTTCCAATTTACACCAATCCAACAGAATCTCTCCTGTCCAGTGATGCTCTCATAACTAGCCTTAATGGTTCAAAGTACTCACTTGCCGCCTCCTTTAAGATTATAGGGTATATGCATTAACCATAGGCACAAAAGTTCTCATTAAATAATCATTTGAAATTTCAACATCATTAATTACATTTTTTTCAACTTCACTTCCATAATATCTCATTGACACAAAGGGTTTTTTTTATGAAAATATAAATATAATATCAGTGTAAATACACCATAGTTAACCCATAAATTTGAACTACGTCTGTAGCATAAAAGGTTTTCACGCCACATCGTTTTAATTGTATCTCATATTGTGGTTGCCTTCACAACGAGATAGCTGCTATTGTACTACTTCAAATAAATAATGCTTCTCTAGTAGAGAAGACTATTTTTCATCAGCTGAAACCTTTTTTCATCAACTGAAACCTTTTTTCATCCACTGAAACTTTTATTTTAAAATTACATTTAATATATATATATATATATACATTTTAAATATTTATATACATAATATATAAAAAGAAACATGTGCATCTATTGCATGCTTAATACTTTCATAAAATAGTAATCTTGAAAACAACAGTAACTAAAAACTTTCAAAATTAAAAAAAGAAATTTGGACACCTGTCAGGTGTAGCGTGGGTGTTTTTGTTACAGTTGGGGGCATGAAAACTGTTGGGTTAAAGAATTAAGACTGCTAAGTAAGTGAGAGAATTTCTGAAACTAACTATTTCATAAGCTGTGCTATTACTGAGGAACTCTATGCCAAACAATTGGAACAATTTAAAATGTATATTTTTGTTTTTATTTCTCAGGACACACTTTACTGCAATGAACGTATGTACTTGATGATAGCTATAGGTTATAGGTTAATGGTTATAGCATTAGCATTAGCATTAGTAGAGGCATTTGATGCAAGAAAGCAAGCTTATGCAGCATCAGCCAAAAAAAAAAAAAAAAACCCACTTCCACTTTACCCCTCTGTTCGTTCAAAATACCTGTCCAGCTGAGCCTTAAACTTATTTAGGCTATCAACCTCCACTACAAGGGATGGAAGTCTGTTCCACCAACCAACCACCCGCTGGCTAAAGGCAAATTTCCGCACGTCTATCCTACATCTGTCTTTCCTCAATTTGAATTTATGCCCTCTCAGGTGATTATTCTGAGCTAGAGGAACAATCCCATCAGCATTGAGCATGCTCAAACCATTCAAGGCTTTATACACCTCTATCAGATCACCTCGCTGGTGCCTAGTCTCCAGACACTGTAATTTGCAAAACTTAAGCCTTTCTTCGTAAGAGCACCCCTTTGTTCCATTCACTAATCTTGTTGCCCTTCTCTGTACTCGTTCCAGCAGCTCTACATCCTTCTTGAAATGAGGCCTCCAGACCTGTATACAGTACTCTAGGTGTGGCCTGACCATTGCCTTATACAAGAGAATAATCACCTCCTTATCCCTGCTGGAAAAATTCCTGTATATCATTGACAATACTCCATGAGCTACTCTTGCAGCCCGTCTGCACTGCTCAGAGAACTTCATATCTGCCTGCACAACCACCCCCAAGTCCCTTTCATTCTCTACCACTGTCAGTGTAGTACCACAGAGTTGTAGGCTTCAGTACTTTTTATTGCTCTGTAACCTTTCCATGCCACCTTTTTCTGCTCAAGTAATGTGGCAACTTCACTATTCATCCAACTTGGAACCCTCCTCATGGAGTATTTTTTTAATGGTAAAACATTAATCACAAGGCATCTGTGATTAATGTTTTAAAAGCATACCACGGTTCAATTGTATTCATTCTCTGTGCGATATCTACCCAGTTAATAGAGGCCATGTAGTACCTTAAGGCATCGTAATTTCCTTTTCTAAAATTAAAACCCATTCCTTTGCCTTTTACTACTGCTCTCTCTCTCATCATCATCCACCATAGAACTCCATAATCACTTTCTGCTACTGGTTCCTCTACTGTCAGCCCTGTTATGTCATCTGATTCATAGGTGATGATGAGGTCTAGGATATTCTTTTCTCTAGTACTTTCCCTGACATGTTGATACAAATAACTGTCATCTAGTTGATTTAAAAATTTTGTTCCCCATTTCAAGTTTCCCTCCCATTTTCTCCAAACAATTAGAGACAAATTGAAATCACTCATAATAAGACATTGCCACTTACTTGTCCATTCCATCTGCATGTAGAGGCTTTCATCATAATCTTCACAATCACCTGGTCTGTATATTACTCCTCCTCGCATTATACCTTTGTTTCCAACTATCTCACCATACAGATTCTATACTAGTAGGTGAAACGTCTGAATCCAGGAATGCTATCGTTGCAATCAGGCTGCTTCTGATAAGAAGCATTACCCTACCACCCCTTCTATCTACCCCTATCCTTCCTAAATACATTATACAAGCCGTACTGAAACTCATCATCCCCAATTTCCGGGTGGCACCACATCTCCGTAAGCCCTATTATATCCGCGTTACTTGTTTTAACCAGCAGTTCGAATTCGCTCATTTTATTGATGACACTTCTAACATTACTATATAAACAATTAAGACTTACTGTTCTTGTATATTTAACAACCCTAACACAACCCTTGAAGTTTTTTAGGCTCGCTTCCCTGGAATTAGCTACCCGCTAACTTGAAACGTTTCTGCCCCCAGAACATCTAGATAATATGTCCAGTTGGAGTAACAGATAAGAACTCTTGAGGTATGTGCAAGAGTTACTTTGACCAATATTATCAGATAAACGTGTGTCAATATTACCCACATCCCCCCCTAACTAGCAGTTTCCCTTTAACACGTTCGCTGCCGGTCATCAGTCAGCATGCTATCGTCAATAGCGCGGCACAGAAGGCGGAGACTGTCGCCAGAAGCCGACTGTGTTTCCGTAACCAAAAAGCTTGAAAATTGGTAATAAGGGATTGTTCGGTATACCATATCAATATTTAAGTGTCGTATAAGCAGTTTCCAAAAGATTTTGAGATTCACGCGCCAGCGCGTGGTAGGCACTGGAGGTCAAATTTGGCTTTAAATGCCGCATCACGCGCTGGCGCGTGACATAAAAACATAATAATATAGTTTGTAAATAATAAAACAAAAAACATGGTAACATTAAGAAATACGTTTTATTTCATACCGAACCAATACAGATTATAAATACTGTGTCAGAATGTTACTTATGTATAATTTTCGCACAATCTAAGCAATAGCCGGGTGATCCTTCACAAACACTGCAGATATAGATTGTATCCTTACGTTTCCCTTCGGAATAGCAACGTTTGCATTGCTTCCTCAATATCTTTCCACCTTTTCTTTCTTCCCGTGGTTTGAGCACATGTTCCAGTTCAGGTACATGATGCACAGTATGAGGGAGATCAGATGGCTGTTTTAATAAAGATCTGATCACTGATAAACGGAAGTCATAAAGTTGCACCTTGTTATGTGAATATTTATTATAGATATGGTGTGCATTTATCATTATTAGTTGCAAAATATGCATAAATATTTTTGTAGGCCACCTAATGGTTTTCCTTTCGCAAGGATAATAGGCAAGCATTTGATCTTGCTTGTCAATGCCTGTCATAAACCTATTATACTCAATTATAGGCAATGGTTTTGATTTCAGTTCGCCTCGTTTGTTCTGCATTTCCACCATATCATTTTGGTATTCTGTAGATATGTAACTGACATCTCTTCTATCCTTCCACTTAGCAATCATTACACCACGGGCACACCTTGATAAAGTTTCTCCTTTCTTCAGTTTTTTTTCTCGAACCTCTTTCGGAAATGTTTTCCTATTACTTCTGATTGTCCCAGTACAATGTGTTTGTCTGTCAGCGAGACACTTAGCGAGTTCATAGCTATTGTAATAATTGTCCATAAATATGCTATGCCCGACATCTAACATCCCATCAAGTAAGTTCATGACGACTTTTTGTGCATGTCCTTTTCCACCAGAATCATCCAACATACCGGTATACACTTGAAATTTGATAACCATGCCAGTAGGCGTTGTGATCATATACAACTTGATGCCGTACTTATGGCGTTTGTTTTGAATGTACTATCGAAAAACAAGCCTTCCATGCCACAATATCATAGACTCATCTAAGCTAATCTCACGTCCTGGATAATATATTTCCGACATTCGTTCATTGAACAGATTCACCATTTTCCGAATTTTATATAGGCGATCCCGTGGACATACCTCTTTCTTTTCTGGATTTTTTGCAAAATGCAAGGCCCGCAGTAATAATAAGAAACGATTCCTGCTCATGTTGTCTGCGAATACATGTAATCCGAACAGCTTATCTGTTTTCCAATAATCTTGTATGCGGTTCAGTCGAATGGTTCCCATATGTAAAATTAATCCTAAAAATACCAGCATTTCATCTCTAGTGGTGTCCTTCCATGCATTTATTCGAGAATGTTCTTTATTTTCTCTGGGAAGAAGTATTTCATGAGCATAAACATTTGTTTGTGTAATTATTTCATCCAAGATATTGTCGGTTAATAAATGACGAAAGTAATCTATTGGATTCTCACCTGGCACGGGTTGCAGCAAAGACTCGGATTTTGTGAAACGAAACTGTTTCATCGATGTTACGTCATTTTCCCACACGACGTTTTCCAACTTACAGGGATCCTGCAGTGAAAGTTTAGCCTCTTCCACAATACCTTCTTCATCTACACTTTCCGAATCGGAAGCGTCCTTTGGAGGGATAAAATCTTCATCGTCGTAACTGACGTCACTGGAATATACGTCAGATAAATCCTCCAATATTTCTGCAATTTCTTCATCTGTAAGGGATTTTTTATAGTGCACTTTTCTTCTTTTCGGGCCCGACTGGCCTGCTAAACTGTCATCTGCACAACTCATATTACAAGGCTTTTCCTCACGTCACGTAACAAAATATTCAACACCACATACAACTACATATAGTTTAAACCCTTTACTTGACGCCAAAACAAATATAAACAGCAGAAACACAATGCCAACTGAAGTTGACAACTTCATACAAAAGTCTAGTGAATCCCGCGCATGATTGGCTACTGGGTAATGATGCCACATCCCGCGCCAGAGCGTGATCGCTCTTCAATACTGCTGCGACATCACGCGCTGGTGCGTGATCGGCAGCGAATGTGTTAAGGTATCCTCAATAATACTGGCAAAAACTTTCGCACCACATTTGTTTAAGTGTATCCCGTCCCTACAAAGCAAATTCCTTCTACCTACAAGTGTGGGCCGTGCTGATAGAAATCCCTCCCCCCACACCGAAGCCTTGCAGAGTCCTTCAAGTCTTGAGTTAATCCACAAGGCTTTTAACATATAATCCCTCCTATCGTGCCTGGACAGAATTGCAGATACATAGACATTGTGGCCTAGCTCGCGCATTTCCTCAGCATGGTCCTGATGATATGACAAATCGTCATATCATGTATGTTTAATGTCATTAGTCCCCACATGAATAATAATATTCTCTTTACCCCCCCCCCCCCCCTTAAAATCTGACAATCTGTTGGTGACATCATTAATAGTTGCTCCCAGCAGACATACCCTGTTTCTACTCCACCTATCCTTATTACAAAAAAATATTCCCCATTTCCCTGACAATGCAGTCTCCTAAAAAAACAATGTCCTTTTGAACCAGAGTAGTTTGCACTTGGTTTTTCTGTTTTGAGGCCCGAATCGGGTGTGCATCACTTGGTAGATTGCTGGAGTCTTGAGTCTCTGAAGAGCTCCCAGATGCATTATTCTTGAGTGCAAGCACCCATTTTTTCAGTGACTCAAATTGTTCCATCAGTGCACCAAATTGTAATTTAAGATCGGTGCAATCCTTACATTGATCACAAAGAAAATAATCCCCAGGTGAGCTATGATTAGTCACGAGGTCAACCCTGGAAAACATTACACAGGTTCCGCAATGGATTAATTCATGACTCACCAGTAAATCGCCATCGGCTATTTCCGTGTGAGTCACGATACCCTGTGACATGTTTAAGGCGGATCTCGTAACTAGCATTATAAAATTAGCTAAATATCAATGAAAATTAACTTTAAAAAAATTTATATCTATAATATTATAAAAATTAAACTGTTACAGGAAAATCTATAATAAAATAAATAAATAAATAAAAATAAATCAAATATTTAAAAGCAATAATCAACAGTAATCCAATCCACTTAACTGAGGACCCTGACGAAGTGCGTCCGCTCACCTCGAATGCCAACACTCGAATTAGTATGAATATTCTGTGTTCTATTATTATTATTTTATTTATTTATTTTATTTTATTTTTTTGTTGACTAATGCAGAAAAAGTCTGCTTCCTTTCATAATTTAGTCTTGCTAATAATAATAATACTAGTCAAGATTTTTTTGTTTGTTTTTCTGGCAAACTATGCATTTACTGTGCTACATTGTTTTTCTAGGAAAGATTCAAAGGACCTTGATTCAAGAAGAGCATTAGCAAGATTATCATCTAGAGGTAAATAAAAATAACTATAGATTCTGAATTTTAAAAAAAATCAGAATGTATAGGCATTTCTTTTTTTATATTGTACAGTTGCATACCTGTGTGTATTATAATAATTACACTGACCAACAAAAAAAAAAAAAAAAAAAAAACTACCTCCAGAGCAAAATTTGAAGATTTTAAAGGGCATTGAGCCACTGATTCCAAAAATACCATAATTTTGCCTGCCTCTGTCTCTCCATTGAAAGATATACTAAAATTTTAGTAACTTGAGGTTGGTCCTTTAGGTTGTCACAGACATTCTCTCAGATATGCCAGACAAGCTGTACTTGCTACCTGGGAGTCTAAAACGCTGATGGAACTGATATTCGGGTGACACTCAAGTCAAGTGGACCCAATTTCAGCAAAGTTCGGACGGTCTGTGACAGCCAAATCCTCTGCTTGCACCTTCATGATGGTGGGACTGTTAGTAATCCTGGGTATAACCTCCATGCACAAGTACATGGTGGGTGACCACCCAGGTGTGAACCAACTGAACAGGGGTCGAACTAAGCAGGGGTTGAGGTGTGGCGCCCACAACACATGGAGGAACGCCGCCCCTCTATGTTACCAGGCAATACTAGGTGGTAGATGACTCTCATCAACCTGTGAAATACCACCACTTTGCTTATTGGAGGCTTGAAGTGGTGGAACCCATGTTTAGTCTCTAGAGCTTCCGGTCAACCCTTCCCTACCTCTTCCATCATGCAGTATGATTGATGACTTTTGAGGTTATGATGAACGTCGTGGCGAGATCCAATATTCCTTACATTTCGAGGGTACAGCTCTAAAATGGTGTTCGCAGACCGCTGCTAGTTTGTACACCGGACCGAATCTATTGGTAACTCTCTAGGAGGCTTCTGGATCATCTAGTGTAGAATCTTGCTACCTCTACTCTGCCAGATAGTGACTGGAGGGAGTCCGAGTAGTGTTTATGTGGAGAGCATTGTCGAGGCCACGTTATGTCAAGGATCTGGGTATATTCTTACCATGTGTACGCCATATCCAAAAATTTCATTACTTCATACAGCATGTCCCACTCACTTTTTCTTACTATTGAATACACCACGAATTGTCAAACTAATAGAGCAAGCTTATCTGTGAAAAGATCTAAACCCCCCAAGCACTTCCTAATTCATTTCACAAATATACGTGGTCTCAATTCTAATCTCAACGATGTCCATTTCCACTTGCAGTCTGCCAAACCCCATGTACTTTTTCTGACAGAATCTCAGTTATCGGTTGATTCAACTACTGCTCATCTCAGATGCCCAAATTATTTGCTGTATGATTCCTTTAGCCTCAAAGGTGGTACTTGTGTATATGTCCGTTCTGATATTCCCTGTCAGAGACTTGGCAATGTGGAATCTCCTCTCTTTGATCTTCTCTGGCTTAAAATCTCTCTACCTCATTGTGTCAAATTCATCTGTTGTCTCTACCGTTCTCCCAATTCCACTAATCACTTGAGGCTCTTTGACTTCCTCTCTTTGCAACTTGACTTCCTCTCTTTGCAACTTGACTTTCTCCAGTCCATAACTTTCCTAACAATGAGGTAATTTTCCTTGGTGATTTTAATTTTCACAACTCCAGCTGGCTTCCGTTTTCTAGTCACACCGACCCAGCAGGTCGAGATGCTGAGGCTTTTGCAGTTACTAATGACCTAGCACAGATTGTTCATTTACCTACAAGAATACCAGACAATCCTAATCATACAGCCAATACGCTTGATCTTTTTCTCACAAACAACCCTTCTAAGTACATGGTCGAAGTGAGAGGTCCTTTAGGCACTTCAGATCACAACTTGGTGATTGTCTCTTCTCCAGTGGACCTTTATCTCATGGCTATTCCCAACCTCATGTTGTTTGGCATTACAAGAATGAAAATGGGATGACCTGCGAGACTTCTTTTCCTTGGTCGGATTACTGTTTCAAAACTTTTGATGTCAATGTTTGCTCAGATCGTGTCAGTGAAATTATTCTTGCAGGAATGGACTCCTTTCTCCCACACTCCACTTTAAAATCTTGTCCTTTATCTAAACCTTGGTTTTCCAATAAATGTGCTAAGGCTGTTCAAGAGAAGAATGTTGCATATCGTAATTGGCTTGTTTCTAATTCTTCAATTTCATTTTCTGCCTACACCAAAGCTTGCAACAATTGTAAAGCAGTCATTAATCAGTCCAAACTAGAGTTTGAACAGGCTAAGAGTAGAAAACTTGCTTCTTGCCCTAATTGTAGCCGAGCATTCTGGTCTCTTGCCAAAGCTATTGGCCGCAACTTTTGCCATCTCTGCTCCCACCTCTGTCCAAACCAGATGGTTCTGTTGACACTTCAGCCAAGAATAAAGCTGACCTGCTAGCATCCCATTTTTCTTCTAGCTCGTGTATTAATGATCTTGTTAAAACACCTCCCACCATTCCCAACACGCTCCATTCAATGCCTCCTGTGGTCTTCCATCAAAAGGATATCAGAAGGATTTTGATGAATCTTGATGCTAAGAAAGCTCCAGGTCCTGATGGTATTTCTTCACTTGTCCTCAAAACCTGTGCTCCTGAACTTACTCCTATTCTTTGCCGACTTTTTTCACTTTCTTATTTCTAAGGTGTTTTTCCTTCTGCTTGGAAATTTGCTCATATCCAGCCAGTTCCTAAAAAGGGTGACAAATCCCTCCCATCCAATTATTGTCCCATTGCAATTATTTCTACTCTTTCTAAAGTAATGGAGAAATCAATTAACTGCCAACTCTTAAACTACCTAGAAACCTTCCGTCTGATGAAGAATCGCCAGTATGGATTACGTCAGTGTCGATCCACTGGTGATATTCTGGCTTATGTTACCCATTTATGGACTAATTCAATGGAAAGGTTCGGTGAAACACAAGTAGTTGCTCTTGACATCTCAAAGGCTTTTGATCGTGTTTGGCATAAAGGTCTTCTAAACAGGCTTCCAACTTATGGTTTGCCAACTGTTTTTAGTAATTGATTATCCGGTTTGCTCTCTGATCGCTCACTGAGAGTGATGGTAGATGGCCCTCTGTCTTCTAACTTCTCCACTAATGCTGTTGTCCCCCAAGGTTCAGTTTTTTCCCCCACTCTTTTCCTCTTGTATATTAATGACCTTCTTCCATTGACTGTAAATCCTAGCCATAGTTTTGCCGATGATAGCACATTGCATTCCACTTTCCATTTTGAGAAATCTTGTCCTGCTCAATCAGCTTCAACTTCTCGAATTCTACCAATTCCTTAAATGCCGATCTTCAGGTAATTCTCCAGTGGGGCAAAGACAACTTAATTGATTTCAACCCTTCTAAAACTCAGTCTTGTCTTATATCTCGCAAAAAGGATTCTTCTGCTCCTATGGTTATCTTTAGTGACACTCCGATTTCTAGGAAAAATGATATATCTCTTTTGGGGATTACCCTGACTTCTAATCTCTCTCTTGGCACAAGCACATTACAAATATTGCTTCCTCTGCATCTAAAAAACTTGGTTTTCTCTTTCGCTCTCGGCGTTACTTTTCTTCCTAACAGCTGCTCACTCTGTATAAATTGCAAATCCGCCCAGCCATGGAATATTGTTCCCACATCTGGGGTGGTGCCCCCAAAACCTTTCTCAGGTTTCTTGATTCCATTCATGAGAGGGTAGTTAGGTTAATTAATGATTCATATCTAACAGAGTCTCTCCACTCGTTGTCTCATACACGTACTGTTTCTGCTGCATGCCTCTTCTACAGATACTTCCATTGGCACTGTTCTTTTGAATTGGCTTCTATAATTCCCGCTCTCTCTTTCAAAAACAGTCCGAACACGTGCCACCACCAGCCAACATCCATTTACTGTCCAACTTCAAACCCACAGAACCAACATTTCATCTTCCTCATTTATTCATTCAACTGCTGTTTTCTGGAACAACCTTCCTTCATACGTATTTCCTGAAAATTACAATCTACAGAAGTTCAAGTCCGATGTCAACAAATATCTTCTTTCGTATTCCCAACCTCCAACCCAAGCACGGTACTAAGTATTATAAGTTCTAATACCTCTCGTGTTTGGGGTTCACATAAAAAAAAAAAAAAAAAACTTAATAAACAACCAATTTCAAATATCATACAGTAATGTTATATTAAAAATGATTCATATTTATTTTAAAATACTTTAATCAAACTTATGATGTATGATATACTGTACATTCTATTTCTTCAGAAATATTTCCCACTTGTAGTTTTTTTTTTTTTTTTTTTAAATAGGGAAAGCAAAATGGGCTCATTTTGCTCTCTCTCTCTCTCTCTCTCATTCTCTCTCTCTCTCTCTCTCTCTCTCTCTCTCTCTCTCTCTCTCTCTCTCTCTCTCTCTCTCTCTCTCCTCCCCCCCTCTCTCTTTCGAACAAGCATTAATCTCCCATCGTGGTAGTATCCCAAATCTTAATATTGCTTTTTTGTTGCGAATCCTGAAGAAAGCATTTCCTTTACTCATCACTTACATCTAGCAAATTTTGAGGGAAAATACAAAGATAGGTATGAAGAAAATGAATTTTCAAAGCTATTCAGCAGCCCAAATCTTTAAACATTGCAATCAAGTTGATGCCAAAGATTCATAATTATCTTCTTTCCTGCTTCTAATTAATCCATGCACAACTGTTTTAAGTGATCACAAAGCAGCTAGTTTATTAATCTGTAACTTTGTTTTAAGTACACCATCTTTGAGGAGTTTGTTTATTTGAAATACATTTAAAATTCCTTCTTTTAGTTTTGTATATGTTAAATTAGTAAACACTTCCCTTAGGTAGCAGAATATACTTCTTTCTTTATCCAGAGCCTTAACAAAATTCTTCATAAATCCAAGCTTCATAAAGGTGGAAGAAGAACCATTTTTGGTTCAGCCAGTAGAACTTATTTTATATTACTTCTCCTTGGTAAAAATTTTTCCCTCTTTTCCCACTGCTGTCCAATACAGGCACTCCCTGCTTATGTAATACTTGACTTATGGAAATTCAACTTTACGTAAGTTTTTGCTGGCCAGTGCAAACTTAAAAATATTATGGAAACGTATTTTGCATCCCATAGGAATAAATGGAGGCATTGTGAAAATATCGCAATGTGAACCAATAACACATTGTTTTTTTGATAATTTGTTCCAAGACCTCAGAAGTTGAAATTTTCGCTATATGACTAAGCTATTTATCTCTCTAAAAGGTCATTTTTATAATGGAAATTGCATTACACTTTCATCGTTATCATATGTTTTGTACGCCTTTGTGATATTTTTCTAAAACACATTTCTGGAGGTCACTACCGAAAAACAATAAAAACAATTTGCACTTTCGAGTTTATTGGGCATTTTCGTTACCACAGTCTATTATAAACGGGTAGTAAATTTGATCTTATTGCATTTGTGATAATACCGATAACTGGAATTCTGTGGGTTTTTACGGTACAGTATTATGGTGAAATGAGTTCCCCTTCACTGAAATATTCAGTCATATAAAAAACATAAATAAATTTTCAGAATCTTCTCGTCATTTCTATTTACTTATTACAATAATGAAAGGAAAGAGACCAACGGAAAGTGCAGGTGCTGGCAGTGCTAGGAAATGAAACAAAATTGATTTAGAAATGAAGATAATTAACTAAGAAGTACGAAGCAGGACAAAGTTTGTCATCTATTGCACAGAATTATGTCTTGCTTCTTCAACAGTGAATACTATTTTAAGGGACAGTGCACATATAAAAGAACATGTAAAGGATCAATGCATTTAAGATCAACAGTGATCACAAAACAGTGTTCAGGTGCTATATTGAAGATGGAAAAGCTATTAATAATGTGGATGGAAAATCAGATTCAGAAGCAAGTGCCCCTGAGTCCAATGGCCATTCAAGAAAAAACAAGAAGTATTTATGAAGATATTAAGGATAAGTATGGCAAACCCCAACCCAAGTTTGTGGCAAGCAACGGGTGGTTTAATAGGTTCAAGCATCATGCTGGTTTCCAAAACATTAAATTAAAGTATGCGTTGAAGTGCCGGTGATGATTCTGCAGCTGCAGAGGAATTTTGTGATGTGTTTGAAAAAAAAACCCTTCTAAATCTCCGCAGCCCTCAACTTCCACTTTGGCATGTTTATCAACTGGAGAGTTAATTTTGGCAACGATGCTCGAAAGGTAAAACTTGCTGACATTATGCCTGTCTCCTTTCCAAAAATTTTGAAATTTTTGTAATTTTGTACACTTTTGTAATTTCTCCTGCACATGAGATAAAAAAATTTACTACCTAATTCTATTTATATGTTCATCGAACATTTCTTTTTTTGCTTCGATCAAATTCAGTGCGCATAGTTGCGAGTGCTGCATAAGCGTTTAGGGAAATTCCGACTTGCTTAAAGTTCTACTTACGTAAAGTTCTGCAGAACGCAACCCTTACATAAGTTGGGGAGTGGCTGTATAATGTTTTTCTTTCCACAATTGTCCCACAAACATAGAAAACAACACTATTTTTGTGGAACCTCCCTGTAGACTTGCTTAAAGTAGACCAATGAGTAATCCAGTTATCTTAAGATAACCATAGACATTTTCAAAGTCATGGTACTTTTTTGTACTCAGGATGTGTATTTTTTCATGTTTCTTTCAAGCCATGAAGTAGAGGAACTGATGGGAATACATTTCTGTCATGCAGTGAAACTGCTTTTAAATATAATTTTGAGGAATCATTAAATATGCCATGAATTGAGCATTAATTATATACAATGCTCAGTTCATTCTGAAGTCCACTAATATCTTTGCAGAAACACATGCTATCTTCCAAATCAAAATATTTTGAATGAAATGAAAGTGGCTACTGTTTTCAGGATTCATAATGACAAAGAAGTTAAGCTTTTATTGAGAAAACACGGGAAACACAGATTTATTAAAACATCTTGAAATAAGTTAAAATAAATATTATGCAAGAGCTTTCAGACATAAGTTTCCCTTCCTCAGTTGGAATATGCATTAATGCAACTTAGAAAGGGCAACTTATGTCCGAAAGCTCTTGTGTAATATTTATTTTAACTTCTTTCAATTTATTTTAGTGTGTTTTAATAAACCTGTGTTTTCTCTGTAAACGCTTAACTTCATTGCCAAAATATTTTGAAGACACTTTATGATGTTTTTGATATTCTATAATTTTAGTATCTGCTTTGAGTAACTTCCACTGTTGTAACCTAGAACTAAAGAGTTCCATTTGCTCTTAGAGAAGTTTAATCAAAACCTATGTCATTCAATTTTTCTTGTTTATTAAGTGTGGAGCATTATAATTTTCTGATTAGTAGTCCAAATCTGTCAGTGTGGGTGGTCCAGCAAAGTGTGTAACACAAGAATCCTTGCTGCATATATCACTGATTCCTTTAACCCAGGATTTTGTGGAATCTAGTATAGGAAGGTCTTCATTATGTGGGACAGGTCTTATTGCAGATCATATGTTAGGATATTTCATATTTTGTCATGTAAAAAAAACGATGTTAAATGTTATTGTGCACTTATTTCCACACTATAATGGTAGTAGTAGTAGTAGTAGTAATAATGGCAAATGACACAAGAAAGCAAGTTTAAATAGCATCAGTCAAAAAAAACCCCTACAGTTTACCCATGCATGTCCTCCAAGAATTTGTCTAGTTCTCCCTTAAATTTATTCAACCCATCCACTTGCACAACAACAGATGGGGAAGCCTGTTCCAACAATTAACCACCTGATCGCTGAAGACAAACTTTTGCACACACATCTAGCCTGCAACCATCCATCCTCAACTTGAATTTATACCCCCTCATGTGGGTAGTCTCAACAGTGGAAGAATACCATTAACATTCATCTCATCTTATTCAATCAATTCAAGGCTTTAAACACCTAAAGAATATAATCAGTAAAGTTATATCATCTCAAGGCAGTATTACATCATCCTATGAAACTAGTGTAATATTACATTATCTTTTAATATTAGAGTGGTATTCCATCATCTTGTTTGTAAAGTCATCCACATGCAGCTGTCTTTTCTTCCTATCAAGAGCAATAATTATTGCTCTTGATAGGAGGGCTTTTCTAGTTGACATTTCTGTGATTATTTGTAAATAAATATGTAGCTGAGTGGGCAAGAGCGGGAGTGCAGTAGCACATGCTCTTTGAGTAGACTGGGGTTCAAGCCCCTGACTGCTGAATACGGTCAATCTGCCAACCTGCACTGGACCAGCGTGGCAGATTATGGTCCATTTCCTTCAGCATGAATTGTTGAGGAGGCTTCCATCCTGCAGTGGGTTGATAATGGCTGCACTTTACCATTTTTTTATGTATAAAGAGCATTTTTTTTAAAATTTATTTTCTTATTAATAAATTGCATACTCATTTTACATAAGCTTATAACAAATTTGAGACAATAGGTGCGATCGTTTCAGTTGTAATGCTTGTTTTGGGAGAAAATTTAGAGTGATACAGTTTATGTGGTCACCACTGTATGGTGCCTCTGTAGCCAGGTGGGCAGGAGCAGCAGTGCATAGCACACGCTTCTTGATTAGACCGGGGTCCGAGCCCATGACCACCAAATACAGAGAATGCTGAAAGGTTAGGGAATGACCACTGCATATCCCTGGAGCAATATGGCCTTAGTTGCTAATGCTCCTAAAAACCAAATAACAAACAAACAAACAAACACCACTGTATATTATCTGAAATATATAGGGTTTATTATTATTATTATTATTATTATTATTATTATTAGCCATATGGTGCAAGGAAGCCTGAGGCTTATGCTGCACCAGCCAAAACAAATTTCTGAGTTACCCTCTGTGTGTGTGTGTGTGTGTGTGTGTGTGTGTGTGTGTGTGTGTGTGTGTGTGTGTGTGTGTGTGTGTGTGTGTGTGTGTGAGAGAGAGAGAGAGAGAGAGAGAGAGAGAGAGAGAGAGAGAGAGAGAGAGAGAGAGAGAGAAGTAGAAGGAAATCACCAAGAAAGAGAAGAATGATGATATCCAGCTGAGGACCCTGGGTGTGCCAAGCCCATACTCACCAGATGTGAGCCCCTGGGGTTTCCATGAAGTTCTTGTGCACTTTAAAACTGCAGTAACTTAGGTTCTGTATGAGTAAAAACCATCTGTAAAATAAATTGGAAAGGTAATTTATACTAGTTTTTATGCACAGAATGAATTACTTTATTTACTTGGATTTTGTTTTTTAATTTTTTCAGATGATCTACCATACAAGACAGTGGTTCCCAACCTGTGTGCCCTGGCACATTGCTGTGCCACAACCCTTTTAAAATGTGCTGCGAGATTAGAAAAAACACTCTTGAGTTCAGTGGAAATTACTACTTAGGTGTGCCGTGAATATGCTTCTTTTAACTTCAGATGTGACTTGAGTGTCAAAAGATAGAGAACCACTGCTACAAGAGATGGCTGCAATAGAAGAGAAAGGGATCCGTGTCCTCCAGCTAACAAAGCCTAGATGCATATCAGCAGTTAGAATAAAATCTATAATTTATGACACATTACATACAGAAATTCAATTTCAAACTGGATTAAGAAGTTTAAAGAGATTGTTCCATTAATGATAAGCCACAAACTGGAAGCTTGGATTAAACAAGGAGACTTTGGCATCCATCAAAGAAGCTTTTTAGCAAAGCCCATGAAAATTACTAAGATGGTAATCTTACAAGATTCAAGTGCATCAAATGTTGCTGGAAGTGGACCATCACGCAAGATTAGTTTTTGGTCATGAGTTTAATGAAAGCATTAAAAATGGTATCTTATGTCTTGACAATCTAATGTTTAGTGATGAAGCAATGTTTCACATTAGTGGCAAGGTTAATTGTAATATTTGGGGGATAGAGAAACCACAAGTCTGGGAACATGATATAGATTTCCCTAAAGACAATGTCTTGGGAAAAATACACATAATTGTCCTTTCTCTTTTGAAGAAACAGTACTTAATGGTGATATATTAGTGATGCTACAGGATTTTTTTTTTTTTTTTTTTATTCCTGAACTAAGACAATTAAGAACTGAAGCCAATACAGTTTTTTAGCAAGATGGAGCCCCTTGCAACTTCACTCAATTTTAACAAATTTTTAAATGAAGCATTGCCAAACAGATGGCTCAGAAGGGTTGTGTCAGTTACTTGGCCAGCTCACTCACCTGATTTATCCCAACTGTACTTTTTTCTATGTGCACATGTTAAAATTCAGTTGTGTTTCAGTTATAGTTGAGGTTTACTCCTCAACTATAACTGAAGCACAACTGAAGAATGCATTTATGGAATCAAAAAATCATACTACACTTTGTTTCAGGGAGGTTATGTCAGATCTTAATTTTAGGTTACCCAAATAACTAGAAAAAATTACCTTTCCAATGCATTTTGCAGATTGTTTTTTTCTCATATGAAACCTAACTTATTGACATTTTAAAATGCACAAGGATTATATGAACATACTGTATATCAGTATAATTTAAAAAACATAGATACAGTGATAAACAGAATATAGTGAAGTTTCTTTTCTTCTGTTTCAATTGTTTTTTTCACCTACAACAGCAGCCACATGAATTGCATCACCCTCTTAAAATTTGTGATGGTGGAAATGAGTTCTGAATAATGAAAATAGTTTTAATTTTTGTCAGGATACAGTTGATTTTGATGTCACGCTGTATCAGAAATACGGCAAATTAAGCTAAAATTTAATGCAAATAAAATAGTATACTTTTATATAATATACTGTCATATGAAATGTACTATATACTATAATTAAAAATATATTTTTAATGTTTTCCTTAATTGAAATTTTTTCAGGTAGTGTATTTACAAGAAGAAGACTTAGCTCAATCAGAGCTGAGGATCCCGCAAAGTATGTTTAATGTAATAATATTAAACTTGAAGGACATTACGTGAAGTATTTAATCAGTTTATTGCAACAAGAGGACAACTATTATTATAGACCATGTGGAGAATTATCTCCAGTCCGTGTGGACCTCAACTGAGTCCAAGGATGCTCTCATAATTATGGCTAAGGGTGTGCTTACATGTTTTACCGCCTCCTTTAATATAACTGGACAAATCCCATCCACCCCAGGTGCCTTTCTTATGTTTAACTTGAACAATTTCTCCACCACTTTGCTCTCAGTTATTACAAAATCATTAAGCACCCTACTACAATTTGATAACCTTCTGCCATTTTCAAACCTTACTAACTCCTCATGTGTGAATGTAGATGAAAAATACTCATTCGGTTTGTTTGCTATCTGAGCAAGACCATCAACAGTCGAACCATCGATATCAAGTGGACCAATCAGATTCATCCCCTTCCTTTTAGAGTTTATATAAGTAAAGAAATCCTTGCTGTTTTTCTTAGCATCCTTTGCCAAAGATTTCTCATAATTGCCTTCGCCTGCCTAACCTCCTTTGTGACCTGATTACAGACTAGCTTATATCTGCCATAGGCTTCTGAGTTGCTTGATAATTTATATGCATCCCATGCATTTTTCTTCTCTGTCATGAGTCTCATTAGTTCATTTGATAACCATTTAGGCCTAAACCTTGAACAATATTTCTTAATAGGTATATAAATAATATACCTATCATGTCTATTAGTAGCTTTTAGTAGCTTCCACGATTAATTCCTTGAATGCTTCCCACTTAGAATTTACTGTTGGTAACATCCTCAGTTGATCCCACTGTACAGAATTTAAAACTGTCTGAGACCTTTATGGAAGCACAAACCCTTTCCTTTACCCCTGATGGTAATTATATCTTTAAGTAAATCCCACATCAATACACTGTGATCACTGCCACCTAGTGGTTCCTTTATCTGCAAATTCTTAATACACAAATGATCACTGCTGATAACCAGACCAAGAGTATTACCCTCTCTGGTTCCCTCTCGAACATGCTGCTGCAGAAAACAATCATCCAATAAATCCACAAAAGTCCTACTAATGTGTGAGTGACCAACTCACAAGTTCCAGTAAATATCTGCAAAGTTAAAATCCCAAATTATAAGACATTCTGATTTACTAGCCCACTTTATTTCTCTGTATAATTGTTCATTGTACTCATTCGAGTCATATGGCCTATAACACACTCCTACTCTTATTTTTGCTTTCGCGGTGCTTATGTCACACCAAACTGACTCAACAGTGCACTGTTCATCTATATCAATTGGATGCACTTCTTTTGATTGTATGATTTTTTTAATTAACAGCATGACATCTCCTCCCTTCCTATCCTGTCTATCCTTTCTGTACACATTGTACTCCCCAAATTCCAATTCTACATTCCTAATATCAGTGTGACACCACATCTCTGATATACAGGAATTTTTCTAGCAGGGATAGGGATGTGATTATTCCCTTGTATAAGGCATTGGTCAGGCCACACCTTGAGTACTGTATACAGGTCTGGAGGCCTCATTTCAAGAAGGATGTAGAGCTGCTGGAACGAGTACAGAGAAGGGCAACAAGATTAGTGAATGGAACAAAGGGTTGCTCTTACGAAGAAAGGCTTAAGTTTTGGAAATTACAGAGTCTGGAGACTAGGCATCGGCGAGGTGATCTGGCAGAGGTGTATAAGGCTTTGAATGGCTTGAGCATGCTCAATGCCGATGGGATTCTTCCTCTTGCTCAGAATAATCACCTGAGAGGGCATAAATTCAAATTGAGGAAGGACGGGTGTCGGATAGATGTGCGGAAATTTGCCTTTAGCCAGCGGGCAGTTGGTTTGTGGAATAGACTTCCATCGCTTGTTGTTGAAGTTGATAGCCTAAACAAATTTAAGGCTCAGCTGGACAGGTATTTCGAATGAACAGAGGGGTGAAATGGGAGTAGTGGTTGTGCTTTTTTTTTTTTTTTTTTGCTGATGCTGAACAAGCTTGCTTTCTTGCATCATATGCCTCTGCTAATGCTAATGCTAATTCCAACAATATCCGCCTTTGATGTCTTGACCAAAACTTCAAATTCATCAAATTTATTTACTATACTTCTAGCATTGGTATACATGCACCTATTCCTATTCTTAGTTACCCTGATACATCTCATATACCTACCTGTTTCACGATGGCTGCCATCAGTCCCTGAAACCCCCCAGTACCCCTCACTCCAGGTTGCTTCTTATTCTAATAGTAGTTGTGCAAGAATCACCTTCACCTCTGCCAGCAGCTACTTTTAACCTTTTAGTCTGTGAATCCTCCCCCCAAGCTAGCAGTTTTCCGATCCATCCAACACTGCCTCGATAACATCAGCAAATATTCTTGCACCCTTTCTATTTAAGTGTATCCCATCCCTGTAGAAGCAGTCTCTCCTGTTAACAAACACAGACCACACTGGAAAAAAATTCTACCCCTTGAGCCTTGCACATTCCCTCCAGGGCCAAATTGATTGACAAGGCTCTCATCATGTACACCCTCCTATCATGTCTGGGCAGAATTGCAGACACTTTCAAATTTAACCCTAACCCACGACTTTTTTGCAACATTGACCTGTACTTGTTAAATAAATCTGCAGATCTCCTGCTCTTAATGTCATTGGTGCCAACGTGTACAAGAATATCACCTTTTGTGCCCTTAAAAGATGATATATGCTTTACGTCATCAACTTTTGCCCCTGGCAGACATACCCTGGTCCTGTTCCATTTATCCTTTTTACACAATATATTCCCCATCTCCCTGACAATAGAGTTACCAACAATAACTAGTTCCTTTGGAACAGCACATTCTGCCTTGAAGATTGCCGCTGTGTTACCTAATGCCCAGGAGTGAGCTCTGGCATTGAGTTGGGCAGCTGAGGGCTTGACGGGCCCCTCATATTAAATTCTTCGAGGTCATCTACTGTACACCTCAAGCTCTTATAGACACCCAATAGAACGCTGAGTTTATGCCTAATTTCTAGACACTCTCTGCACCTGGCACACAAAGACATCCTCCTTGGCTAGATCATGGTCTGTTCCAGAGAGTTCGGCAAACATTTCACAAGTTGCACATTTTTTTAGCATTAGCATTAGTAGAGGCATTTGATGCAAAAAAGCAAGCTTATGCAGCATCAGCCAAAAAAAAAAAAAAAACCCACTTCCATCTCACCCCTCTGTTCGTTCAAAATACCTGTCCAGCTGAGCCTTAAACTTATTTAGGCTATCAACCTCCACCACAAGGGATGGAAGTCTGCTCCACCAACCAACCACCCGCTGGCTAAAGGCAAATTTCCGCACGTCTATCCTACATCTGTCTTTCCTCAATTTGAATTTATGCCCTCTCAGGTGATTTTTCTGAGCTAGAGGAAGAATCCCATCAGCATTGAGCATGCTTAAACCATTCAAGGCTTTATACATCTCTATCAGATCACCTCGCTGGTGCCTATCCTCCAGACACTGTAATTTGCAAAACTTAAGCCTTTCTTCGTAATAGCACCCCTTTGTTCCATTCACAAATCTTGTTGCCCTTCTCTGTACTCGTTCCAGCAGCTCTACATCCTTCTTGAAATGAGGCCTCCAGACCTGTATACAGTACTCTAGGTGTGGCCTGACCATTGCCTTATACAATGGAATAATCACCTCCTTATCCCTGCTGGAAAAATTCCTGTATATCATTGACAATACTCCATGAGCTACTCATGCAGCCCATCTGCACTGCTCAGAGAACTTCATATCTGCCTGCACAACCACCCCCAAGTCCCTTTCATTCTCTACCACTGTCAATGTAGTACCACAGAGTTGATACGTTGCTCTGGGGTTGCTGTTTCCCATGTGTAGTACTTTACATTTGGCAATGTTAAACTTCATTTGCCACCTCTCAGCCCATCTGCTCAACCTTTCCAGATCCTGTTGCAGCAGCATAGTGTCAGTAGTGTCCTTGACAACCCTGCCAACCTTTGTATCGTCTGCAAACTTGGACATTAAGCTTGATATACCATCATCAATATCATTTATAAATACAGAAAACAATAATGGACCCAACACCGGGCCCTGAGGGACTCCACTAATAACATTAGTCCACGATGAGCAGTGTCCATTGATTACCACTCTCTGTCTTCTCCCCCTCAACCACCCCTTTATCCATAGCAGCAATTTGCCTCCAATGTCACACTGTTCCAATTTGTGTAGCAGTCTTCCATGTGCAACAGTATCAAAAGCCTTTCTAAGATCCAAGTATATAATATCAAAGTTATTCCCTGCATCCAGTTCTTTTGTGACTGCATCATAGTATCCAATCAAGTTGGTCAGGCAAGACTTCCCCTTAACAAAACCATGCTGTGTCTGAGCTATAACTGAAGTCTTGTCTAAATGATCCTGCAGTGCTCCTTTAATCAGTGCCTCCATTAATTTTCCTGGAACAGAAGTTAAGCTCACAGGTCTATAATTACTTGTGTCAGCCTTTGATCCTCCTTTGTGAATTGGGGTCACATTTGCACATTTCCAGTCTATGGGTACCTCCCCTGAGTTCAAGGAAGCTCTCATAATTATGGCTAAGGGTTTGCTTACTTCCTTTGCTGCCTCCTTTAATATAACTGGATAGATCCCATCCACCCCGGGTGCCTTTCTTGTGTTTATCTTCAACAGTTTCTCCTCCACTTTACTCCCAGTTATTTCAAGATTCTGTAGCTTACTGCTAGAGTTGAATACACCTCTGGCATTCCCCTTGCTGAATAACTCCTCATGTGTGAATGTCGATGCAAAATATTCATTTAGTTTGTTAGCTACCTGAGCAGGATCATCAACAGTTGACCCATCAATATCAAGTGGACCAATCTGATTCATCCCCTTCCTTCTAGAGTTTACATAAGTAAAGAACTCTGTGCTGTTTTTCTTTGCATCCCTTGCCAAGGATTTCTCGTAATCTGCCTTCGCCTGCCTAACCTCCTTTGTAACTTGGTTGCATATCAACTTGTATCTATCATAGGCTTCTGTGTCATGTGTTAATTTGTAAGTATCCCATGCATTTTTCTTCTCTGCCATATGCCTCATTAGTTCATCTGACATCCATTTTGGCCTAAACCTTGAACAATATTTCTTAGTTGGTATGTAAAGCCTAGTAGCTTCCAAGATAAGTTCTTTGAATGCTTCCCGTTTTGAATTTGCTGTTGGTAACATCATCAGTTGGTCCCACTGTATAGAATTTAAATACTGTCTCGGTCCATCGTAGTCGCCTTTACGGAAGCAATAACCCTTCCCTTTACCCCTAATGGTAGTTACCTCTTTGAGTAAATCCCACTTCAGCACACTGTGATCACTGCCACCTAGTGGTTCATTTATCTGCAGATTCTTAATGCATGAAGAATCACTGCTGATAATCAAATCAAGAGTATTACTCCCTCTAGTTGCCTCCCGAACATGCTGATGTAGAAAACAATCATCCAATAAATCCACAAAAGCCCTGCTAGTGCGTGAGTATCCAGCCCCCAAATTCCAGTCAATATCTGGGAAATTAAAATCTCCCATTATAAGACTCTCTGATTTACTGGCCCACTCTATTTCCCTGTAGAGTTCCTTATTATACTCATCAGAGTCATTAGGCCTATAGCACACTTCTACTCTCAATTTTGATCTCGCAGTGCTTATGTCACACCAAACTGACTCAACACTGCACTGTCCAGCGATGTCGACTGGCTTCACTTCCTTGGTTTTTATGTGTTTCTTAACTAATAGCATAACCCCTCCCCCCTTCCTATCCTGTCTATCCTTTCTGTAGACGTTGTACTCCACAAATTGCAGTTCTGCATCCCTTATATCTGTGTGACACCACGTCTCTGATATCCCAACAATATCTGCCTTTGATCTTTTGAGCAATACCTCAAATTCATCAAATTTATTTACTAAACTCCAGCATTGGTGTTCACACAAGTATACCTGCACCTGTTTCTATTCTTAGCTACCCTAACACAACCCATGTGTTTACGTGTACCGCAATGGCTCCCAGCAGTCTCTGAAATACCATGCATCTTGTTTTTCAGGCTTCTGCTCATTCTAATAGAAGCAGTGCAAGAATCTCTTTCACCTCTGCCAGTGGCTACTGTCAATCTATGACAGTGCAGTGTCGGGTCAGTTTGGTGTGACATAAGCATTGGGAGATCAAAGTTGAGAGTAGGAGTGTGCTGCAGGCCTAATGACTCTGATGAGTATAATAAGAAACTGTACAGGGAAATAGAGTGGGCCAGTACATCAGAGAATCTTATAACGGGGGATTTTAATTTCCCAGATATTGACTGGAATTTGGGGACTGGTCACTCACACACAAGCAAGGCTTTTGTGGATTTATTGGATGATTGTTTTCTACATCAGCATGTTCGGGGAGCACCTAGAGGGAGTAATACTCTTGATCTGATTATCATTAGTGATTCTTCATGCATTAATAATCTGCAGATAAAGGAACCACTAGGTGGCAGTGATCACAGTGTGCTGAAGTGGGATTTATTCAAAGAGGTAACTACCATTAGGGGTAAGAGGAAGGGTTATAGCTTTCGTAAAGGCGACTACGATGGACTGAGACAGTATTTAAAATCTATACAGTGGGACCAACTGATAATGTTACCAACAGTAAATTCAAAATGGGAAGCTACTAGACTTTACTTACCAACTAAGAAATATTATTCAAGGTTTAGGCCTAAATGGATGTCAGATGAACTAATGAGACATATGGCAGAGAAGAAAAATGCATGGGATACATACAAATTAACACGTGACACAGAAGCCTATGATAGATACAAGTTGATCTGTAACCAAATTACAAAGGAGGTTAGGCAGGTGAAGGCAGATTACAAGAAATCTTTGGCAAGGGATGCAAAGAAAAACAGCAAAGAGTTCTTTACTTATGTAAACTCTAGAAGAAGGGGATGAATCAGATTGGTCCACTTGATATCGATGGGTCAGCTGTTGATGATTCTGCTCAGGTAGCTAACAAACTAAATGAATATTTTGCATCGACATTCACACATCAGGAGTTATTCAGCGAGGGGAATGCCAGAGGTGTATTCAACTCTGGCAGTAAGCTAGAGAATCTTGTAATAACTGAGAGTAAAGTGGAGGAGAAATTGTTGAAGATAAATACAAGAAAGGCACCTGGGGTGGATGGGATCTATCCAATTATATTAAAGGAGGCAGCAAAGGAAGTAAGCAAACCCTTAGCCATAATTATGAGAGCTTCCTTGAACTCAGGAGAGGTACCCACAGACTGGAGATTTGCAAATGTGACCTCAATTCACAAATTAGGATCAAAGACTGACACAAGTAATTATAGACCTGTGAATTTAACTTCTGTTCCAGGAAAATTAATGGAGGTACTGGTTAAAGAAGCACTGCAGGATCATCTAGACAAGACTTCAGTTATAGCTTGGACACAGCATGGTTTTGTTAAGGGGAAGTCTTGCCTGACCAATTTGATTGGATACTATGATGCAGTCACAAAAGAACTGGATGCAGGAATAACTTTGATATTATATACTTGGATCTTAGAAAGGCTTTTGATACTGTTACACGTGGAAGACTGCTGCACAAATTGGAGCAGTGTGGCATTGGAGGCAAATTGCTGCTATGGATAAAGGGGTGGTTGAGGTGGAGAAGACAGAGAGTGGTAATCAATGGACACTGCTCATTGTGGACTAATGTTATTAGCGGAGCCCCTCAGGGTTCAGTGTTTGGTCCATTATTGTTTTCTGTATTTATAAATAATATTGATGATGGTATATCAAGCTTAATGTCCAAGTTTGCAGATGATACGAAGGTTGGCAGGGCTGTCAAGGACACTACTGACACTATGCTGCTGCAACAGGATCTGGTAAAGTTGAGCAGATGGGCTGAGAGGTGGCAAATGAAGTTTAACATTGACAAATGTAAAGTACTACATATGGGAAACAGCAACCACAGAGAAACGTATAAACTCTGTGGTACTACACTAACAGTGGTACAGAATGAAAGGGACCTGGGGGTGGTTGTGCAGGCAGATATGAAGTTCTCTGAGCAGTGCAGACAGGCTGCGAGAGTACCTCATGGTGTATTGTAAGTGATATATAGGAATTTTTCTAGCAGGGATAAGGAGGTGATTATTCCCTTGTATAAGGAAATGGTCAGGCCACACCTAAAGTACTAAATACAGGTCTGGAGGCCTCATTTCAAGAAGGATGGAGAGCTGCTGGAACGAGTACATAGAAGGGCAACAAGATTAATGAATGGAACAAAGGGGTGCTTTTACGAAGAAAGGCTTAAGTTTTGCAAATTACAGTGTCTGGAGACTAGGCACCAGCGAGGTGATCTTATAGAGGTGTATAAAGTCTTGAATGGTTTGAGCATGCTCAATGCTGATGGGATTCTTCCTCTTGCTCAGAATAATCACCTGAGACGGCATAAAGTCAAATTGAGGAAAGATAGATGTAGGATAGACGTGTGGAAATTTGCCTTTAGCCAGCGGGTGGTTGGTTGGTGGAACAGACTTCCATCCTTTGTCGTGGAAGTTGATAGCCTAAATAAGTTGAAGGCTCAGCTGGACGGGTATTTCGAACGAACAGAGGGGTGAAGTGGAAGTGGGTTTTTTTTTTTTTTTTGGCTGATTCTGCATGAGCTTGCTTTCTTGCATCAAATGTGTCTACTAATGCTAATGCTAACGTTTGGATGACTTAAATCTTTTGGATGGCCTGGTGTGCTATCCAATAGTAATAAAAAATTGAAATCTAGATTTTTCCAGAAGTTCAATAACACAGAACGTAACATGGGGATTTCCCAACAAAATAAAATACAGATTTCTCAATAATTTTTTTTTTGACTAGCGAGTCAACAGCGGGGATTCAAAAAGAGTGGAAATGTTGAAAAATTACATCCAACATAATAGAGGATTTCCCTCTCACAAAAGCTCAAAAATACCCTGTTATGCGAGGTTTACCGAAATTCTCTGTGTTAAAGTGAAACCATATTATATAACTACCGTGTTTTGCGAGGACTGCCACAATTTATCAATCGTGCTAAAGCAAAACCATGTTGTAGAAGTACCGTGTTATAAGAGGTTGCCTGTAATTACATAGTGATATTTATTCAACCTTCAGAATGCCATGCACTACAAATGCACAGGTAAATAATTACATAGGCCATTTCCTGATTAGATATTGATCAATGCATTTCGACAGGTGTGTCTTTTACATAGAAAAGGTTTGACTTACTCCGTCATACCTCTACATATTACATAGAATAGCATGCACAGTGATTGGCAAGCAAAGCGAGCGGGAGACAGCTCGCTTTGCTATTATTAATTATATATTATTATATAATTAAATAATATTAATAATATTATATAATTATTAATAATAAGTATATATTAATTATATTATATTAGTATTAATTATATATATTATTATTATTAATTATATGTATTGTTATTATTAATTATATATATATATATATATATGTATACAGTCTGATCTCTCTTTAACGAACTTCCATATGGCGAATTTTTTGATTTCCCCTTGATCATTACATCGAAAATAGTTTCCGCATAACGAAGAAAATTTCCATATAACGAACTAATTTCAAGATACCCGATACACATTGATAACTAAAAGGATTAAGATTTAATCCCTTTAGCTTTTAAGAGCTAAAGGGATTAATTCCTAAGAGCACGAATTAAGAGCTAAAACATTCCACAAATTACTGTTGCCCGTAAAACCTATACAACCGAAACCTCTACTGTACCGAGAAGTCATGCTGTTCAACTGCTATCAATGTATCCACAGCCATTGGCAAAGATTAAGGCATATTCATGTAGATTGGGGCATTAAAAAAGAAAATCACTTTAAAATGGTATCTTTTTCCAGTAGCATATCAACCATTCTGAAAAACTGTTTCGATTCTGAAACTGTTTGAAGAAACGAGACCCAGTTGGAAGCGTGCGAAATTATGCCTGTAGGATTATTATATTGATTATTATATGTAGATGAAGCTGTTTTTAAGTGGGTGAAGTTGATTTAAGACCAAAACATTCCAATATCAGGACCACTAATAAAAGAAAAGGCTATGAGGTATGCATCTTTTCTGGGGCATAAAACATTCCAAGCCAGTTCTGGTTGGCTTGTCAAATTTAAAAAGTGCCATGGCTTACTAGAAAAAGTTATTTTTGGTAAAAGTGGAGTTGTAATTGAAGAAGTCTGTACCTGTTGCACAGTAACAGTGAAAAAAAATTATGGAGAACTACAAGCCCAAAGACATTCTCAGCGTTGATGAAACCGGTGTATTTTTTAAATGTCTGCTGAGCAAGAACTTTTATCAACTTTTAAAGGTGATAAACGTTTAGGTGGTAAAATAATAAAGAGAGAATTACAGTTTTGGTTGCTGCAAATATAGCCGGTAATGAAAAACTGAAGCTTTTCGTAATATGCAAAAGTAAACAACCCCGATATTTCAAAGGAGTAAAGTCATTACAGTTGGACTACAACTACAACAAAAAAAGCTTAGATGGCAAGTTAAATTTTTGAACAGTTGATTTTAAATTTAAAGATGATGATGAAAGAAAACAGAAAAATCACATTGATTGTTGACAACTGCCCTGCCCACCTTCACTCAATAACTTCAAAACTTATAGTTGCGCAGCTTGTTTTCTTCTCTCTGAATACCTTATCTAAACCGCAACCAATGGACCAAGGCATTATCAAGAATTTTAAAATGCACTACCGAAGGTGCATACTGAAAAAAATTATACTGAGAATAGAAACCAACCAACCTATAGATTCTGTTATAGATTTGCGGATATGCATATCAGGGTTAGCAAAAATGTGGGGTCAAGATGTAACAGAAACAATGATTAAGAATTGTTTTGCAAAAGTAGGTTTTGCTAAAATGCCAATTAGCAGCAATGAGAGAGAAGAACTACTAAAAGATATTGATCAATCTTGGGAAGCACTCCAAGTGAGAGGTTTAATCAGTGGAGAAATTGTTCTTGAAGAATTTTTACGAGTTGATGATGTCATAGTAGCCGAATATCAGAGTGACTCCAACATTTTAAAGAATGTTCAAAGAAATAGTGACAATATCAACAATGACTTGGGCAAAAAAGAAGAGCAGTATTAAACCTACCAAACATCAGTGTTGGCAGCATTTGAAAATTTTTGTCGAGGCTTTCAATGTAACAAAAATGTGCAGAAAATATATCAGGGTGTTTAACATTTTTATGAATGATGTACAGCAAAATCCAGTGTACAACAAAAAATAACCAAATATTTTATTAAATAATTTTTAAAAGTGTACTAATATGTGCACTATCATGTACGTAGTCATTTCTTAATGTGTATGTATTAATAAATTAATTGTTTAAAATGTCCGAAAATTTATTCATTCCCACTTATTTCTGATTTATTTCTCATCCTTTACTATATTTCTGAATATTGACAGTATTTTTCATTAATGAAAAGGTCATATTTCTCTGTAATGAAATTTCTGTTGAATGAATTTTTTCAAGCGAACGATCGATTTTGTTTTATAGAAGTCCGACTGTATATTATTATTATTATTATTATTATTAGCTTATGGTGCAAGGAAGCCTAAGGCTTATGCTGCACCAGCCAAAAAAAAAAATTCTGAATTACCCAGAGAGAGAGAGAGAGAGAGAGAGAGAACAAGAATCAGAAGGGAATCACCAAGAAAAAGAAGAATGATATTATCCAGCTCAGGACCCTGGGTGTGCCAAGCCCATACTCACCAGATGTGAGCCATATATACTGTATATGTAATAAGTATAAAAATGGGGTGAAAAGTTAAGTGGTAATGGATAGATAAAAAATAAAAATAAAAAATTGTGCACAGCAAAGGATACAAAAGTTTATATTAACATTAGTATTAGCATTAGTAGAGGCATAGGTACCTCCGTAGCCAGGTGGGCAGGAGCAGCAGTGCATAGCACACGCTTCTTGATTAGACCAGGGTTCGAGCCCGTGACCACCAAATACGGAGGATGCAGAAAGGTCAGGGAATGACCACCGCATATCCCGGAGCAGTATGGCCTTAGTTGCTAATGCTCCTAAAAACCAAATAACAAACAAACAAACAGTAGAGGCATACAATGCAAGAAAGCAAGCTTATGGAACATCAGCCAAAAAAAAAAAAAAACTCCCCTTTCACCCCTCCATTCGTTCCAAATACCTATCCAGCTGAGCCCTAAATTTATTTAGGCTATCAACTTCCACAACAAAGATGGAAATATGCGAGGTAAAGTTAATCAGTTTGATGAAAAGTGCGAAGATGGATGTGTAAATTACACAAAATGCCAGAACTAATAGGAGAAGGACAGCAGAAATTGGAGATGTTGAAGGTGTGAGAAAGAGTGAAAGAATGTGAATATTCTATATGATATAATGAATTAAGCAAAATTATAGGCTGAATTGGATAGCCTATTAGAGAGCTGGGAACTGTAAAGCAAAAAATGATTAAATCAGTATGTATATGGATTAATAGCAAGCATCAGATAAGGGTGGGAAATTTTGTTTATAAGTCCAAGAAACGGGTAGAGAAATTATAAAATTAAAATCTGATGTTTGCTGAAAATAAATATTGATACATAATCATGTATTTCACCAGGGGACTACACCTAATCATGTATCAAAAACTGAATTTCTACACTTGTCCATACCTGTGGAAGAAAAGCAAATTTAAAAATAATCCTAAGTGAGAGCAAATAGAGGTGTAAAGCAGTAGAACCTCCACAAAAATATGGACAAGGTAGTTACAACACAGTGTATTTTGTAGAACAAAATAATTAAAGTAAATTAAGAAGTAAGATGATAATACTTTTAAAATAAGTGCTTACAGTGCAACCTAGATGCAATAATAGGTGATTATAAGAGAATGATGCAATTTTGAATAAATTTAGGGAGAATATGTACATGAAGTTAGTGCATGCAAATGGTATAAGGCAAAGGAGTAAATCGAGAAAAGGGATGAAAGTGTAGATAAAAAAGGTGAAGATAGCAAGAGATCAAGGACAGTGGAAATGCTCATATCACCATCATATTACACTAATAGCTGTACGAACGAGAAAAAAGGAGAAAAAGAAAGTATAAAGATAAAAAGCTAAGAAAAAGATATAGTAAAAAGAAAGAGACTAATACCAGATGCCTGCGATGTAAGAAGCTGAAATAAGAGCATAAAAATAATAAAAACTGAAAGAATTACAAAAACGTATAGTTGCTAATAGAGAGCATAAAAGAGATAGCTGAAATTTTCAAGTAATTTTGCTGAAAATAAATATATAAAAATCACTTTTTGTTAGACTTAACTTTACCTCACATATATCATCACTGTTTATTTGAAATTAGTTTCATTTATATACAGGAACTCCCCGACATACGTAAAGGTTGCATTCTGCGGAATGCTACCCTCACGTAAGTCGGAATTAACCCCATGTAGTGCAGCACTTGCAACTGTGCTCGATGAACATGTAAATAGAATTATTTATTGTACTTATTCAATTTTTTATCTCATGTGCACCAAAAATTACAAAAGTGTGCAATTTAAAAAAATTTTAAAATTATAAAATTACTAAAAAAGAGAGGAGACAGGCATAACGTCAATAAGTTTTACCTCTTGAGCATTGTTGCCAGAATCAACGTCTTCAGCTGATAAATACACTACTGTGGAGATTTAGAAGGGATCGGCCAATCAGCCTTATGGAAGAACATATTAATGGATGACTGGATGGTGGCTTTTTTATTTTCATTGTAGATTTCTTTGTAGCAAGCAAGCATATCATTCATCCCTCTGTTAACTTTTAAGAATCATTCGCTGTCAGGATCCATCTTCTCAAACCTTGGCATTGCCAATGCAATTTCATGAAATGCCATTGCCATTTCTCTGGTGAAAGCGTCTTGGCTCCTCATTTTTGTTCATCTTGAGCTTCGTCAGCATTTTCTTCTTTTACTATCACTGCTTGCAAGTCAATAAGTTTTTCGTTATATAATTCCTTCTCTTCTTCCTCTATTAACTCCACATCTTTGGCATCAACCTCCAACTGAACTAGCTCTGCGACATTTACAGTCTTATCTGTAACCTCTTCATATCATTTGTCTTTTTCAAATCCTTTGAAGCCTTTTACGTGCCATGGGCATATTTTCTTCCATGCATCATTCAAACAACTTTTAGTAATTTCCGCCTAGGCCTTGTTAATGTTTAAGATGGTATGGTAAATATTATAAGATTCCCAAAAGTCTCATAGTCTACTGCAGACAATACCTGAGCAAATATTGTGTGTAAATAGTATGCTTTTAAATTCGAAATAACACCCTGGTTGGATGAGTGAAGTCATGTTTGGCGGTAGAAATATGATTCTCAAGTTCGAATTGAAATCATCTAGATAAGTAGGATGTCCAGGAGCATTATCTAATAGAAGCAAAATCTTGAAAGAATATATATGTCGTTGTTTTTACAATATTTTCAACCTCGGGAATGAAGCAGCATTTAAACCAATCCTCAAAGAGAGATATTGTTATCCATGCTCTGGTTCGATCGGAAATTCACGGGTAGGGTTGCTTTATTGATGCCCTTAAATGCATGAGGATTTCCAGAATGATACACAAACAGTGGTTTTAATCTGTAATCTCCCACTGCATTAGCCCTAATCAAGAGCGTGGCCCTATCTTTTGATGCCTTGGTATTATCGCAAATGCAATAAGATCGAGTTTACTATCCATTTATAATTAAATGCACTAACAGAAAAGACCAATAAACCAGAAAATGCAAATTGTTTTTATTGTTTTATGGTCGTGACCTCCAGAAACGTGCTTTAGAAAAATATCACAAAGGCATTCAAAATTGATTCTTATATGCCGGCGAGGCATGGATGCTACAAGATTCTTAAATGTGTCTTGTGGTATCTGGTACCAACACGTAACTAGCAGATCCTTTAACTCCTGTAAGGTCCGTGGTTGAGATGCTACAGATCAAAATTGCTGTTCCAACACAAACTACAGATGTTCGATGGGATTGATGTCCGGGGGATTTGGAGGCCAGAGCAATACCTGGAAGTCATCCTCATGTTCAGCGAACCAGTCTAGAACAATCCAGGCAGTGTAGCTTGCCACATTATAAGCACCGCCAATGTTGAAAAAAGGCCACAAGTTAGGGTTGATTTTGAAAGTGTCTGCAATTCTGCCCAGACACGATAGGAGGGAGTTTGTGATGAGAGCCTTGTCAATCAATTTGGACCTGGAGGGACTGTGCAAGGCTCAAGGGGTAGAATTTATTTTTCTCAGCATGGTCTGTGCTTGTTAACAGGAGAGACTGCTTTTACAGAGATAGGTTACACTTAAATATAAAGGATGCAAAAATATTTGCTGAAGCTATTAAAGCAGTGTTAGGTGGGTCGGAAAACTGTTATCTTGGGGGGATGCACAGACTAATAGATTAACAGTAGCCACTGGCAGAGGTGAAAGAGTGATTCTTGCACTGCTTCTATTGGAATGAGCAGCAGCCTGGAAAACAAGGTTCTGGGGATTTCAAGAACTGCTGGAAGTCTTCGCAGAACAAGTAAATGGAAGAGATGACTGATGCAGTGTTATATGACTGATGAGTATAATGAATAACTGTATAGAGAAAAATAGAGTGGGCCAGTAAATCAGATTGTCTTAATGGGGGATTTTAAGTTTCCAGATATTGGTCATTCGCACACTAGCAAGACTTTTGTGGATTTATTGAATGATTGTTTTGTACAGCAGCATGTTTGTGAGGCAACCAGAGGGAGTAATACTTTTGATCTGATTATTAGTTGTCATTCTTTGTGCATTAAGAATCTGCAGATAAAGGAACCATTGGGTGGCAATGATGACAGTGTACTGATGTGGGATTTACTCAAAGATATAAGGAACATGAGGGATAATGGGAAGGGTTTTTCTCTCGTAAAGGTGACTATGGTGGTCTGAGACAGTTTTTAAATGCTATATAGTCGGATCTACTGATCATGTTACCAACATCAAATTCTAAATGAGAAGCATTCAAAGAATTAATCTTGGAAGCTACTAAGCTTTTCTTACCAACTAAGATATATTGTTCAAGGTTTAGGCCTAAATGGATGTCAGATAAATTGATGAAACCTGTGGCAGAGAAATAAAATGCATGGTTGCATATAAATTATCAGGCAGCACAGAAACCAATGGCAGATATAAGCTAGTATCTAATCAAGTTACAAAGTAGGTTAAGCAAATGAATGCAGATTATGAGAAATCTTTGGAAATGGATACAAAGAAAAACAGCAAAGACTTCTTTACTTATGTAAAATCTAAAAGGAAGGGACTGAATCAGATTTGTCCACTGGATATTGATAGTTTGACTGTTGATAATCCTGCTCAAGTAGCTGACAAAGTGAATGAGTATTTTGCATTTACATTCACACATAAGGAGTTATTCAAGGAGGGGAATGCCAGAAATGTATAAAACTCTGGCAGGGAGCTAAATGATTTTGTAATAACTGAGAGCAAAGTGGAGGAGAAATTGTTGAAGCTAAATGTAAGAAAGGCACCTGGGTTGGATGGGATTTATCCAGTTATATTAAAGGAGGCAGCAAAGGAAGTAAGCAAACCCTTAGCCAAAATTAAGTGAGCTTCCTTGGACTCGGGGGAGATCCCCATAGACGGGAATTGTAAAATTTAGACTTAAACATAATTAATATTTGTTTATGATAAATTGGATTGGGACCACAGGCTTTGCCAGTGCAGTTTCTAAATTAAAAATTTTAAAATTAATTTGCATTGCATTATCACTGTTATTATTTCCGTGGCTTTTACTTTCATTGGGCTGAATGTGAAATATGCTATGTTCTGGGTGGGTTATCACAATAAGACCATGTTGTGGTCTCCTGATGAAGTTTGCTGTGATATTCCATCTTCCTGTGCTTTCACTATTTTTTGCACATTTTTTCCACTTTTCTTGATTTTTCAAATTAAAAATTTCCTCAGTACATCTTATTTACTAAAAAAAACTTAAGCATGGATGCTTAAGTATTATAGTAAATAATAAGTTATTATTATTTACTTAATAAGGTAAGTAATAAGGTTTCAGTAAATATATCAATGCTGACATTAC